>NW_017296346.1:5150-18415 GCF_001594075.2 Trachymyrmex cornetzi | reverse complement strand
ATATATATATATAATATATATATATGCGTAGTTTATGCTTCGGTCTTAACTTAAAATCCTAAAATTCAGCCAATGGAATACAGATTTCAATAGGACTAATTAAGACTGGCAGACCTATTGGCTAAATTTTTTGATTTTACGGTTAAGACCGAAAAATAAACCAATCAATACAATGTGTACTTGTGCTTTTCAGGATTTGTAATGTGCCATTCCAGTTTAGATGCGGCATTAATTCTGCAATCGGAGTCACCGAGCACACATGCCCACTTTGCAATTTCTTGTCTTAAATATTTAGTAAAATCATCTTCATTAGTAATTTCTTGATATCCTATTTCCTTAAAAAGCGTAGGCAAAATTATACGCATTTCTTTCTAAAAATTATTAAATAAATTATTTATAAAAACTTTGTCAATTGTGTCATAACTATTTTTAAAGAAAACAATGTGTTAAGTATACGTAGTATACACGCTAAATACATAGTATTGTCGTTGCATACCATAAGTATTTTAAAAGGTTCAATTCTTCGTAAAGAAATTATTAAAAAATCTAAATGTAATAAGATGTAAAAATTTATACATAAAATTATAAACATTTTCTAACTTTATTACAGATTCTACTAAAAAAACATGACTTTTTACTAAATTTCTTTAATTTTGTCTCTTGCAAAATTATTGAGTACATTTTTAGAATATATTATAAACTATAATTGTTATACATATTTATTTTAGATAATTACATTTTAGATAGCAGATAATTTGTTGTTATTCTAAATTATTATTTAAAAATTAAAAAAATATAATTTTTTAATAATAATTTTTAATTATCCGTCAAATATCAATAGAAGCAACTGTCATATTGTTTATAAAACAGTATAATATATTTCATTGGCGAAATTTACTATATACCTCCAGTCCAATTTTCGAAAATGGAATAAAAATTGACAGATATTCAAAAGCTTTGATCATAGGATACCATGCTACATAGTCTGTCTCTCGCGATAGATAATGGCTAAGTTTCCAAAATGTAGACAAATTTAATGATTTCTCTTCTATTACAAGGTAAAACGCATCGTCAAGAATTTGAGCACGATTGAGAACATGTATGTTTTTATAATTGTCAGAATTTAAATAATAGGCGATTTTTTGCCACATTGTTAGTTCATAATTAACGCGATAGTAGCCTGTTATATAACAAATAAAAATATTATCGATTAGATCTTTTGCGTTAATTTTATAAAACAAAGAATATATATGTATATATATGTATATACACATATACTTTTTGTAAAATATTGCAAACAGTATATATCGTTTAAAAAAGATTTTTATTGGAATTGCAAGGATATAATTTTATATGTATAATACACTGAAATAAATAATTAATTTAATGTATTAAATTGCACATGACAGGGTTTGCTATTGTTTGATATAGGACATGACAAATAGCATAGAGTTCTAATATCTGTACGCCGCATATACGCACAAACATACAACATAAAGAAAATAAAATAAATTTTACGTGTTAGAAATCTTACACAATATTATAATATTATGATTTTATAATATGTAAATATTTTAAATTTGCATTAAAAAAATAAATAAAATAATAACATTAAAATTAATAGTAATATATTAAAAATAAAAATATTAAAATTAAATTATGTTATGGAAGCAAATACACTAATTCACAAAGTTATAAGTTAATACTTACCAGTTTGTTGCAAGTTCAATATAATCCAATCAAATTGTGCAATATTTGAAATAATTATTTCCTGAACATCTGGGGTTAGCCAATGGCGAGGCACAGTGTCATTGAAATTGAGTTCTGTTCGTGTAGTATAAGTTATAGGTACCCACCATGTGTTTTTTCCCTGTGATATTATTATATTGCCACTCCAGCTCTCTCGAATCACATTTACCACAGGGTACTGACTCGCCATTGTCCAATTACGCATTATGCTTATTAAGTTAGGCAGGTACTTAGAACTCGATTTAGTTTGAGCACTTTGCATAGTGGTCCATAAAACAGAGGCAGAGCTTTGAGAGCTAAGTTGACTAAATCTTAAAATTTAATTGATACCAAATATTATAATAAATTACAATCATGTTTTATATACTTAATATATAATTTCGCTGTATTTTAGTATACGCAATTGTAGTATAATTTATATATAAATTTAATTTATAATTTATATCACACACTTAATATATTTTAAGTCGACTACGCTTTTAAGGCTAGAGCTCTATCTGAGATCGAAAAGTCAAAATCAAATAGCAGTAAGTCAATTAAATAATAAGTCGCTTGTAAATGTATTAAATGTACCTCAAAACAAAGTAATAATGTCATATAAGATGAATTAATTTCTAATATAATTATATTTGAAGTTACTACTTACTTCATGTTTAAATACTTATTGATCCCCTCCCAAAATACCACATCAGTAAGTATATGTTGAAGCATACGAAATATAACAGGTGCTATAAACATTTATAATATAAAATGTAATAAGTTATATTTAACATGAATTTATTATAGCGTAAATTTGTCGAATTTAATTAATTACGTTATTTAAAATAGTTTATTACAAGTTTTAAAATTTTTTTCATACAAAGTTAATTATAACCTGTAAGACAAAGAGAATAAACAAATTTTCTTTAAGGCCCTCAGCCTTTTCCTCGCATTTATATTCAGAAAAAAAAGAAAGTATGAATGTGTGTATACATGTGAGTGTGTGTGTGCGCTTGTATAAAAATTTATGGAGTTATTTATTCAACTCTACCTTTGATATAAGAAACAGAAATAAAATGCAAATCAATATCAGCAATGTCATTAATTTTTCGTTGAAGAGGTTTCATAAGGGAGTGGGTATCCAAGTTAAGAGAATCATGTTGAATCTGAACCATAAATAAATCTGATAGCGGAGAACCTGTCAAAATCTGGACATAATGATTCTTAATGTGATTAAACAAATATTCAATCAGAAAATATGCTTGGCGTAATAACTAATAAACAACATGCATCTTAAAGACGTCTTTATATCACAAGGTACGTTAAAGACGCCTGAAGGTTATCTTTTAAAGACGCATTTATTTAGCTATTTACATTATTAACTGCAATATGTACGTGTAATGGCAAAATAGCATTGCATTTATCATTATTGTTACAAATAATTTTACTTTTTGCATCACCATTAACTTTTAATTATTATTTTGATTTAAATATGCTATTTTCTATCTTTTCTTATATTTCAGATTTTACAAAAATTAGGAATTATTGAACGGTCGATATTCTACTCTTAATAGTTAAAAGATTTGCATAACTTTGTGATTTTATACATTGAATCTAGAAATATTCTTTTTTTAAATATCCTCTAATTCCCTTTAATTACAATTAAATTAACTCTTCAGCTAATGCAAAAGATATATGTAAATAAGAAAACCTTATTAATAGCATCTACTGTAAGCAATCCTGCAATACCATCGGTTATCCATAAATAAGACCACGAAGATAATGTGATGAAATTACTCGACCAATGATGTGCTAGTTCATATGTCACTAATCGCGTAACTTCTATTTTATGTGAAGGAGGATCTATAGCTTCATTATACATAATTCTCCTTTCCCTAAAAATCATTTATAAATAATACAATTATATGTTATGTTCCCATCAGAAAATGGAAAGTTAATTTCAAAAGTAACTAGTTACCGTTAATACTCGCTACCGTGTTAAAATAGTAACTAATTATCATTACTAGTTAGTGAGTCTCATAAATAATTCGTTACCGTTATCATTACTTAAAAAGTAATTGTTCGTTATTGTTCCGTTACTTTTTTAATGCTAAAATAAGATCTGTCCAAAAAGTTTTATAATACATTTTTTTAAATATCAATAAAAGCGATAAACATTAATGACATTAGACCGATATGTACAAATATAACTAAGAAGCGAAATGCTTTATCGGTTCAAGCTTTGTACATACTTGCATAACAATGTTTCAAAGAGAGTAAATTTATATAAATATTTTAAATAAGTAAACGGAAATTTGCGAAAATATGATTCAATTAGATAGGTTTTTGTTGTCTAATTCTATCGGACTTTTCAAGCAAGGTGTCCAAGATTCAAGATTAAATATAAGAAACACAATCAATACTAGAAATTTAAAATGCCTATTATGGTCGAAGATGGATCTTCATTGCTTTAAATAAATCAATCTTGAATTACTAATGTACACGATGTAGATACTTGCATATATACTATATTGTAGTTTTTTCAAACTTTGCATCGAATTGTTTTTCCGCACTATAAACGCAATCAAAATTACTCTAGTAATCGCGAATTAAATTGACAAGCAATTTAGTAATTTAATGCTATCATCAAGCATCATATTATGAAGATGTTAATATGTTGAAACAGTTAATAAATTTATTGCGAAAAATATTACCTCGTCCGGAAATTAAACCCGGATCTCTTGTATTCCGTACGAGCGTCCTAAGCCATTACAGCACTGTGGTAATATTTTTCGCAGTAAATTTATTAACAGTTTATACTACAATATGGTATATATATATATATATATACCATATTGTAGTCTTTTATATATATATATATATATACCATATTGTAGTCTTTTATATATATATATATATATAAGTACATATACAGTGTATATTAGTAATTCAACACTGAATTATTTAAAGCAATAAAGATTCAGCTTCAAACGTAATAGACATTTTAAATTTCTTGTATTGATTGTGTTTGTCACGTATGCGGTCTAAAATAAAGATTCTTAATACTGAATATAATTATAAAAATTACGTATGTATAAATATGCTTAATATAATGAAAATAATGATAAATATAACTTCATTTAAAATTCATTACCATTATGAAAAAGATGTAACTAGGCTGGTGTTAAAAAAAAAGTACTAGTTATCAAAAAAGTAATTTATGACGGTAACGGTGTTACAAGTAACGCTTTACTTTCATTCGTTAGATTAGGTAAACATGAGAAACAATATAAATATAAAAATTTTTTTTAATGAATTTTAAATGTTAACGTTGCATGTTCATACTTTTTTCCTTTAAACCAATATAAGGATAAAAATATTAACACATTAATATCTTCTCTTCTCTCTTTCTGTCTTAATAATGTATATATTTTACCTATAAAAAATAAATCCCCATTGCGACATGCCATCTCGCAAATACCAATTCCACATACTTTTGGATTCTGGCAGAACAACGTGATCTAATTTTGCGATTTTTATATTGAACCTAATTCTTAAATGCGATGTAACACGTGTAAATATAGTCTTCACAAATTTTGTATATGGTGCGGAATATTTTCTGCACCATACAGTTTCACGTTCGAAGTGAAATGCGTTAATACCATCAAAGGGAAAAGTAGCCAGCACAACTGCCACACGGTATGTTGACATTAACGGAGTAGGGTGAAAATGTGTCCAAATCATATTATTATCCGCAAGCTCGAAGGTTTGACTCGGCATATTCGACAAAGCCATGTATTCTTTATGATGCTTTATGGAAATCTTAAAAGTGGTTTTAAATGCTGGTTCATCCCAACATGGAAATAGTCGTCGGCCCCTAATAGGTTGAAAATGCACTGCGTTTAACCATCTGCAATTTCAATGAAAGATAATGGAGAGTCTTCAATAACACAGTCCAACGAGATTTGGTCCACTGAGATATGAAGGTGGTTGTTGACGTAATTCTTTGCGCTGAATCCGAATCTGGCCACAGATTTAAAGCTACGAATTTAAAATCGAAAACCACTCCTACATCTCAGTGGATTTTCCAAAGTCTCATTTTCGCAGGCCTGTGTAATTAATTAAGAAATATTAAGAGCTGGTAAATGTACATTTGTCAATATATAATATGTGGTGCGTTTTTAATCTCTTAATATTTACTCACATTACACCTCGTATTCTTTTTGTAAGTGCAAATGTTAAAACATTTTCCTTGGGATGAACCGGCATACCGTAGAATTTCATATTCAGAATATAAAACCCAGGCGAGAGAGCCTCCGTGAGGTAAAATGTTAATATATGCGATGTAGAATTATACATATGTTGTTCCCATAATATCTCATAGCTGTTGCCGTTATCCTCGTTAATCAATGTGGGCGTATTAAATATAAACAAAAAATATTGATGTAAATGTATACATTGCGTTTTTTTATAAATATGGATCCTGGTACTGGTTTCGCCTTCTAACGTATAGTTCTGTCCGAAATTTGGTATCAACTTGATGTTATAATTCGTGGGTACTATATATGTTGGTAAACGGTCAATTTGTTCAACTGCAGAACGGAATTCGTTTTTCCCATTTGTCATGAAATAATTATATTTGAATTCAAAAATTATCATGACAAAAATTATTAAAAATAACTCTCTTATAAAGCCCATGATCGTTTCTATTTTAAATATTTCTGCAAAGTAATGACTTTTTGTTCGAAAAATGACAAATATGAACAGAATTTATATCATGCCTACTGATAAGAAAATGTATCAAAACTACAGGAATTTTTATCATAGATTTTAATGTGTATTGCATTTTTACTGGAAGAAATTTATAATAGCTTTTTATTAATCGTTGAAATACAGCTGGGTTAATCGTTAATTCAATTTATAAAAATTCAAATGAAAATAACGGAAAAAGTATGAAAGTATATACATTTTTAATAATTTTGTAGAAAATTATTTTTGGATATGGAGCATATATGCATGTGTGCTAAGTTATAATTTCGATTTTACGCTCATTTTTTTAAGTTAAAGTTGTAAATATTTTAATGAATTATTTTTTGCATATCAAAATAAATCTAATTAAAAATTAACTTGATTAATTTTTTAATACTTCGAACTTAGAAATTTAGAATCAGGCACTGATTTATAAAGATGTGATATGATTTTCTAAAACAAGGTCAATTATTAGTGATGTTATTCACTGATGACAATTCGAAATATGTTCATAAACATGTTGTTCCGTTTATTATTCATTATTATCAGATTTATTATTATTATTATTATTTCAGTTAAATGAACGAACAACTAACGAATAATTGTACGAAATGCAATTTCACATTTATTTTATACCTGCTCTGATACTTTATAAGTAAAAATATTTTTGACCTAATTTATATTCTTGAAATATTAAAATATATGCTATTATATTGCTGAAATAATCTTTATATCAATTGAGTGTAATATATAAAAAAATAAAAATATAGTTTACATTTTAAATAATATATGTAGGAAGAATAAAAATATACAATTTATATTTTAAAAATGCATTAACAATTTCGATAGTTGATAAAAACGGTTTGATCGGAAATAAAATCGTTCGTGTCCTGTATGTGCCTTTGCAAGTCGCAAAAGTATTTTGTTTTTAAAGACTTACCATATAAACTAAAGTTTTATGCTAATAAAAACGTAATTCTCCTCAATAATCAGTTAAATTATTAATACATAGATCGTTAATGCCAAAAACTTGTAAGTCACATTACGATCTTAACATCTCGAGATATCATGAAATACTAATAGGATGTCGGCATTCTAATGAGTACAGTGTTATTATGTAAACTTCTAAGGACATATATGATCAATAAAAGCGATCGAGAATCAATATATACTCAAAAATAAGAAAACCTAACCCTTATAAAATTGTAACATTTCTCTCAAAAAATTACCGTTCGAAAATATTTCACACCTATATTTCGATCGAAAAAAATGCGAGTACTGAAACAAACACGTAATAAAATTATATTTGTAACGAAATTACATATGTTATTAAAACAAGTAAATCACACAACTGATTATTCGAAATCGGTACGTAATTTTTTAAATTACATAATTTGGAAAGTCACACGATATGTTCTTTCTTCTATTTTTATCATTTAATTATTTAAAATTCGGTAACTACAAAATCATAATAATAGAGAAAATTATTTCTAATATCATTTGATTTTTCAAATTACGTGATTTTAAAAAACACTGATTTGGAATAACAATCAATTACGGGATTTAATTGTTTTAATTACATGATTTCTCTCTCTCTCTCTCTTTCTCTCCGTTATGTAACTTTGCGACGTGATTTTTTCACTAGGGCTTGACTCTGCCTTATGTGTATTCTTTCTTATAATGTTTCCGATTTGACGGGCGTCTCCAGATATTCAACATGATAACACTTATCGCCCCCGGTCGTATGCTCCACCTCTAATGGCATAATATGGACGCAGGGAAACTTAGAATGGAGATTTTGTCAGTCAATAGAATACGATCCCATTGGAAAACTTACAATAGAATTTTAAATCGTTTCTAACTTCCTTTTTTGTAAACTTTGCACAATTTTCCTTAGCAGTCTAATCGACACGTGTCTACGTACGCGTCTGACAATGGTCAGTCGTTGTTAAAAAAAATAGAAAGCACGTGTCATACGCGCTTCTGTACGGTTTGTAATTAGTCTGAACATTATCGATATTTAGGTTTTCCTTTTTTTAGGTTTTAAGGAATTCCGGCATACCGTCATTTAAACTGTCTATTCATTTAGAATTGTATTTCGTAATTATTTAAATAAAAGATATCATTTGTATAATTACAAAATGACAGATTTTACTCCGCGGTTTCTGTTACCATGTACTGTTAGGAGATTCTGTTATTATGTTAGCAGATTTCTTTTGATATTCTACCGGTAAGGTGTAAGACACTATACAAAATTAATTTTTGAATAATTTGACAAATTGCTCGCATACTGTCCTAACATTTAGCTTGCTGAATTATAAATGAAAAATATTATCCCAAAATCATTGTCTATTTAATAGTTTATAAAGGCGTATATTAGTAAATAAATCCTATGTTGAAAATAATAACTTATATAAATAATTTGCTTATAAGCATGATTGGAGAAGAATAATAATGTAAATAAAATAACCGTTATTATTTATTGTAGTAAACTTATTTTTATATGTATCAATTAATTAATAATAAAAGTATTAATAATAAACATTATATATGATTGAAATATAATTGTAACATTATGATTATACAATACTTTACGTTATAAAATTATATACTATGATTTTAATTACTTTACATACTAATTAAAATATTCAAAAATTAATAATTAATATTAATAATGTAAAATAATGCTTCGTATTTATTATAAATAAAAACTGTGAATATATTATTAACATTAAATAATTAATAATAAATATTTTAATTGTTTTGAAAATAAATAATTATATTATCACATTATAATATAATTAATTCTAATTATTAAAAAATTAGTAACTTAAGATTAATAGTATAAATTACAATATCATAATATAGCGAAAATCACAATATTATATGAGAATCTATTATAAATATTGAAAATATTAATAATCCTAAATTACGTTCTAAGTTCTAAGTTACGTTATTACACTAATTTACATTGCCATTTACATTAGAAAAAAAAGGAATTAGATAGTTTATATAAAGCTATTCTGATTTTCCGTTGTGCTAAACAATTGCTAAAACAATTCTAGTTCTGATTGTTCAGAGACATTGTTTGATTCTCAAAGCAATCTTAGCTCTGCTAATCTGTTCAAATTTATTATGCGATCATCAGGGTTGGGTAGTGCCAAGTTAAAAAGCTAAAAGTTAAGTTAAAAAGTTGAAAAGTTAAATAATTTTAACTTAACTTAGTTACATTTTAGACTCTTAATTTTTTAACTTAATTTAGTTACATTTTATCGATAACTATTAACTTTTATTTAAATTTTTTGAAGTTAAGTCTCAGAGACTCAAACATATACTTCATTTAGAATATACTCTACATTTTACTTAAAAGTTTTGTTTGTATATATTATTTACATTATATATTAATTTCAATATCTAGCAAAAACCGTATATTTTAATGTGTCTAGTTTTTTTGATAGGTTGAAATCTATATATATATATATATAACAGTATATATATATATAAAAACAAAAAGTTTAAATAAAATAATTATATTATATTTTAATTTCATTATACATTAACTTGTATCTTAACTAAGTTAAATTTTCAAGGTTGTTAACTTTAACTTAACTTAGTTAAAAGAAAAAATTAACTTACCCCCCCCCAACCCTGGCGATCGTAATTTGAGTAAATAAGACTATATATATAAAATGGCCTACAAAATAAAAAAAAATTCACAAAAACAGATGTGACATTAACAGACAAGTCATCAAATATCAGAAAAAATTTTAAATAAGACGTTAGTAAGAAAATAAATTATACATTTTCAGTCAAATAAATTTGAAAAAATTAACAGGATTAAATAATATAAATAATGACAAAGTTAGCGCTATTCTAGAACTTATCATCAATTAAATACTGTTCTTTAAAATTTAGAATTCATTATTATTTCTCTAAATGTTTCAAGAATGCTTAAAGATAATATAAAAATACCACAATAAGATTAAGTATTAACCCCAGAAAATTTATAAAATAATGTGGAAATAAGGATAAATCCGATGGCCATATACGTATTATTACATCATTTATCACATGAAATAATAGATCCCAAAGTATAAAAGTAGCGATGATAGAAAAAATTCGAATTTTAATTTTTGTACTTTTGAATGTTCCAATTATTTTTAGGATAGCCACATGCATAGATTCAATTTGCTGTTCCATTCTATCCATAGTCTTTTTCAAAGTATTATATGCCTGAAAATGATTATTTCAATTATACGTGTGTGGTGTGTGTGTGTGTGTGTGTGTGTGTGTGTGTGTGTGTGTGTGTGTGTGTGTGCGCGCGTGCGTGCGTGCGTGCGTGTGCATGCGTGCGTGTGCGTGTACACGCGTTAAGCAGTACATTTATGTATTTATTCGGCTACCCACAGATTTCTTCTACGTTTTACATTCATTTTACTGTATTTCTTTCTACTGTGTATTCACTCATCCACACAAAACACAAAAATAAGCACAATTAGAAGTTAATAAATATGTATATACATGGGCAACAAATATTTTTTTTCTAATAAGGCATCAATAATTCAAAAATTAGTAACTTAAGATTGATAGTGTAAAACATAATAATATATCGTAAATCAGAATATAAAATATTCCAATCTATTATAAATATTAAAAATATTAATAATCCTAAATTACGTTCTACTACATATTAATACACCAACTTACATTGTCAATATATATTATCAGAGGAAAAACAGAAATCAGATAGTGTTTAAAAATAAAAATAAGTTTATATAAAATATAAAATAAGTTTATATAAAGTGTGTGTGTGTGTGTGTGTGTGTGTTAAAATAAGTTTATTACAGTTTTTTGAGATTAAATTTGGGAAATTTGCGGGGATTATTAATATTTCAGATTGATTGCGTTGAAAGTCCGACAACCATATCGGCATGTAATTATGATTTTTGAAATAAATTTATTTAATATGAATATATATAATAGTTCAACATCTTAACATTCAGACCGTAGTGGCGCTTCGTATTTAAGTGATATTTATAACATAAGCGGTCTTATTTCCAATCTTATTAAATTAAAATAAGTTTATATAAAGCTATTCTGATTTTTTATGCTAAAACAATTGGTAAAACAATTTCAGTCTTGATTGTTTAGAGATATTACCCGTGTCTGAAAGCAATCTTAGCTATGCTAGTCTGTTCATAATAATACGATCATACGTATAAATACAAAATATACATATAAGAAAAACTATAAGAGATGTTATGGACACAAAAACTATCTCATATATGAATTGAATTAATAATGCAAGTATACATAAATTTAATATATATCTAAAAAACCATCGAATATTCATCGACTTTTTCAATAAATGCATACATATAGATACAGCAAAGTAAAAAAACTTTTGCGTTGTAAAATTCATGCTTTTCAATGTTTCAGATATTTCTAGAACAGCCGCATGCATGGATTGAATTTCCTGGTCTATAGTCTTTTTCGAAATATTATTATGCGTCTGAAAACAATTATTTCTATTATATACGAGTATTGTGTGCGCGCGCGCGTGTGTGTGTGTGTGTGTGTGGTGTGTGTGTGCGTACACGCGTTATGCGATGGAGTGCGAGGAGACAAAGAGTGAAATGCAGATGGAAGAATTCATAGGGGTAGAAGGTAAAGGAATAGAGATAATGAAGAGGATAGATAAGGTAAGAAAGGAAGCAGAAGAGATGGAAAAAGCAAACAAGAGTGAGGACTTATCCTAGATTGTTACACCAAGTAGATTAGAAAACAAAGTTTTGTCTAAGTATAAATTTGAGGGCAGTTCCAAGCGATGTTTATGTGCAATCATAAAGTACTAGAAGACACAAGCAGTTATATGTAGGTATTGTATGTGTAGGAAAAGTTTGACACGTGCGCTATATATTGTTTTGTTTTTGAATGAATAACTTATATATTTTATATGTATTTTAAGTGTTTTATAAATATTTATATGTATCAAAAACATAGAGAATCGACTGCGCGATCCATATCTAAGTAATGTATCAAATGTGGTCGACAATAATGAGAGAGAGGTCCGTGGGAGACGGCCAATCCCCCTCTCATTCTCCTGCCCATTACACCATTGAATGGAAAGAGATAGAAATGGCCGTCTGCCACGGTCTCTCTCTCTTATCCCTATCGACCATTTTGACACACGGATCGCGCAGTCCATTATCTATGCCTTTGATGTACATATGTGGGACCGAAGATCCCACAGAAATCGGTCTTACTGACGATAGAGGAGGGCGCGACAATAGAGGAGGGCGCGACGAGAAAGAGGGGAGCGCTATCAAAGAGAGTCGAATAAAAAAACTGTAACTAATAACGTACTATAGGAGACATTATATTGTAACTTACTTAATGAAACCGATTAATACGATCCAAAGCCATCCTAAGACCCAAGACAAGGACAAAAATGTATATGAATAACATAAAACATGAATCGTCTATATATGTAACAAATTCTCGGATATTCACCGACTTTATCAATAAATGTGTACATATAGATAAAGCAAAGTAAAAAAACTTTTGCATTTTATAATTCATGCTTTTCAATGTTTCAGATATTTTTAGAATAGCCGCATGCATGGTTCGAATTTCCTGTTCTATAGTCTTTTTCGAAATATTATGCGTCTGAAAACAATTATTTCTATTATGTACAAGTTGTGTGTGTGTGTGTGTGTGTGTGTGTGTGTGTGTGCGTGCGTGCGTGCGCGCGCGCGCGCGCGCGCGTGTGTGTGTGTGTGTGTGGA
>NW_017296346.1:0-4105 GCF_001594075.2 Trachymyrmex cornetzi | reverse complement strand
GGACTGCAAGGTTCACGAAACGTTGGCATTCCAAGAATGGATTTGAACACGGAGAAAACCCGCGAAACGCAAGATTGTCAAATATGTATATGTACATACAGGACGTCTCATAATTCACCCGATAACGTTCGTGGGCAGGTAAAGTGGACTAAAGTGAGTCGAAAAGTGCTGTATCATTCTGCAATTTTCGCAATAGTTAACGAAATATTAATTACTAAAAATTGCCGAATATTGGTCTTCAATAACTTTTATCTCAAATACTATCAACTTTACAAAAAAACTGCAAGAGACAAAAATTGTTTATTTTCTTCTCATAGAACTCTAAGAATTTTTTAAGGACTTTTTATTAACTTTTTAGTACTGCATTTTCTTATTTTGACCAACATGAGAGAATACGGTATTAAGAAATTCCGAAAAAATTCTCAGAACTTTATGAGAAGAAAATAAACAATTTTTTTTCTCTTACAGATTTTGAGAAAACTATTATTGAAGACCAATATTCGGCAATTTTTAGTAATTAATATCTTGTTTACTATTGCGAAAATTGGAAAATGGTAGAGGACTTTTCGACTCAGTCCGCTCTATCTGCCCACAAACGTTGTCGGATAAATTACGGGACATCCTATACATATATACACATGGGAACAACATACATACATATATTATTTTTGCGTATAGCGTCAATAATTCTGTGTGAATACTATATGTAATAAAATTTACCTCTTCTTTGGCGCTTTCATTTATTGGTATTTCCGGTTTTTCTGTATTATGCATAACGTTTTCCTTCGAATAATTACTTGACATAATTTTCTGTATCTAAAACCAATTATTTCGATGAATTATCATCGATAATAATGATTCAATTTTATTTTATAAGATTGTAACGTAATTCTAATATAATATAATCTCTCCTTAACATAATTAAATTAAAATACTATATATGTCTATGATATATGTATACATGCATAAAGCATTTGAAGGAAATAAATAATTTTAACAAAATGATTTAAAAATAAGTATATTGGATTTCTAAAATATACCTTTTCCTGTCGTATTTTTCGACTGAATAACTTAAACCGAATAGTTCTTATTATTAGTTCTTCCTTAACATATGTTACGAATTTACTTAAAATCTGAAACAAGTTATTTTCGTATTAATAGGGAGATTATTGTTGAAAGTAAGAAATGTAAAAAACAAGCAAGATAAAGAACAAATACTATATATGTTAGCAAGATCTAATAGCATGATGAAATTAATCGGATAATCTTGAAAAAAGAAATTAATTGGACCAAACTGATCAATGTACTGATCGCACATCTGTTAGCACATGCTGATATTTTTTATTGGATAAGATATATTAAGTATATCCTATTACAAATATAGTTTCCTCACAAACTATCAAAAAGGCTCTGTATAATAAGAAGTAGAATATATAATTTACCGCGTTTTCTTGCTTTTCAATATTTCCATGGTTAAGAATAACAGTTAATGCCGCAAACACATTGACTTCTCTATAGAAAAAAATAACTGTATATAATCCAATAAGTAGCACAGCAGCGTCTGCAAGGCGTTAAAAAACACTTATACACTTTTTTAGCGCTTTTTTAACGTCTTGGCGCTGTGTGTTACTTGGAAATGTGTTACGAATATTTTTAATATATATTTGTCATACATATATTAATATAAACGTTTTAGAAATTTATAATATAATTTAGAAAAGAGATATCATACCTGGGTTTTATTTTTTCGAAATTCTCCAATATATATTCCAATATTTCAATGTTCTTTGCATGCTTTGCGATAATACGAAGGAAAATATTAACACGATCATTAATTTTTAGTGACATATTTTCCGTTATCTTATTTAAATATATTTGAATAATATTAGGATTTTCAGAGCAAGTCAAGTATTCTAAAATTTGTTTATCATGTTCCCTTTCAGATATATCCAGCATTTTCATCCAAATAGAACCGTTTGCTTTTATCAAACCTTTACAGAATGTCCATTCTTTCCACCATGGTAAAATTCTACAACGTGTAAGAAACATAATAAATAACTAATCTTGTATCAGACTTATTAAGTGCATCATATTAGAAAAAAATGTATGACTTAAAAATTATTAGAAATATTTCCCATATATACATATATAGGGTAACTTCGGTATATACGCCGCATCTATCAAAAGTTTAATTTATTAAGTATTATTTACTATGTTTATAGTAAATGAACTATATCAGTAAAAACTTTGTACTGTCTCGTACTACGAAAAAAATATTAGAAATCCGAAATATTTATTTTTCATACGAAAAAATAACTTTTTGAAACCTTTGCATTTTTGCCGTATATCTCATAGAAGTGGGATATATGACTATTTACATGGGAAGGGAGGTATGTATAGCTCACGAAAATTTTACAAATAATACATATAAATAAGATGTGTAATGACACAATAACTTATAAAATGTGTTTATAAAGTTTTATTAAGGAATATTAAGAATGGTAAATATATATATGAAATAATAAATAATAATTACAATCGTCCTACTTATATAAGTATTATGACATGAGATACATATTTCATATAATAAGTCTAAAAAATCGTGCGGACCGTTACTCTGAACATCCTGTATATATGCCTGGTTTATGCTACGGTCTTAATCTAAAATCCTAAAATTCAGCTAGTGGAATACAGATTTCAATTAAGACTAATTAAGACTGGCAGCTCTATTGGCTACAATTTAAGATTTTACGGTCAAGACCGAAGCATAAACCAAGCAATATATGTACTTGTGCTTTTCAGGATTGGTAAAATGCCATTCCAGTCTAGATGTGGCATTAATTCTGCAATCGGAGTCACCGAGCACACATGCCCACTTTGCAATTTCTTGTCTTAAACATTTAGTAAGATCATTCTCATTAGGAATTTCTTGATATCCTATTTTCTTAAAAAGCGTAGGCAAAATTTTACGCATCTCTTCCTAAAAATTATTAAGTAAACTAATAATATAAACTTTGTCATTTGTGTCGCTATTTTTGAAGAAAACAATGTGTTAAATATATATACACAGTATATGTTAAATACATATTAATAATAGTATTGTCGTTGCATACCATACTTATTCTAAAAGTTTCAATTCTTAGCAAAGAAATTATTAAAAAATCTAAATGTAATAAAATATAAAAATTTATACATACAATTGTGAACATTTTCTAAGTTGATTACATATTCTACTATGAAAAAACATGACTTTTTACTAAATTTCTTTAATTTTGTCTTCTGCAAAATTATTGAGTAAATTTTTAGAATATATTGTTAACTATAATTATTATTTCAAAATAAAAAAATATATAATCTTTAGATAGTAATTTTTAATTATGCGACAAACATAGCAATAGAACTGATATCATAATGTTTATAAAACAGTATAATATATTTAATTGACGAAATTTACTATATACCTCTAGTCCAATTTCCGAAAATGGAATAAAAATTGACATATATTCAAAAGCTTTGATCATAGGGTACCATGCTACAT
This sequence comes from Trachymyrmex cornetzi, assembly GCF_001594075.2. Classification (NCBI taxonomy): domain Eukaryota; kingdom Metazoa; phylum Arthropoda; class Insecta; order Hymenoptera; family Formicidae; genus Trachymyrmex; species Trachymyrmex cornetzi. Next base: position 567 of record NW_017296346.1, on the reverse strand, counting down.
AATCTGTCTCTCGCGACAGGTAATGGCTAAGATTCCAAAATGTAGACAAACTTAATGTTTTTTCTTCTATTGCAAGATGAAATGCATCGTCAAGAATTTGAGCACGATTGAGAACATGTATGTTTTTATAATTGTCAGAATTTAAATAGTAGGCGATTCTTTGCCACATTGTTAGTTCATAATTAACGCGATAGTAGCCTGTTATATAACAAATAAAAATATTATCGATTAGATCCCTTGCGTTAATTTTATAAAACAAAGAATATATACGTATATATATGTATATACTTTTTTTGTAAAATAGATTTTTATAAAAAAGATTTTTATTGGAATTGGTAGGATATAATTTTATATGTATAATACATTAAAATAAATAATTAATTTAATGTATTAAAGTGCACACGACAGGGTTTACTATTGTTTGATATAGAATATGACAAATAACGTAGAATTTTAATATCTATACGCCGCATATACGCACAAAAACATATAATATAAAAAAAATGTAATAAATTTTACGTGTCAAAGATCTTACATAACATTATAATATTATGTTTTTGTAATAGG
>NW_017296345.1:159278-159497 GCF_001594075.2 Trachymyrmex cornetzi | reverse complement strand
ACGCGAGCAATTCGTAGTTTAAAATTAATTTTTATTTTATATCACTTACTTGGTCACGTAACATTTGTATCATATTACATTGATGATATCATCATCATAATATGTAAAATGGTTTTGGGTGCGAAAAGACAAAGAGAGATAGGAAAAGAGAAAAAAGAAAAAAGGGAATAACAGGTATGAAAATAAACGCGCGCAATTCGCAGGTTAAAATTGATCTTT
>NW_017296345.1:133366-158921 GCF_001594075.2 Trachymyrmex cornetzi | reverse complement strand
CCCCCCGCGCCTCCAAGTACCCCCCGCGCCCCGCACTCCCCTCAGAGGACCCGGCTTAGAACCGCTACAGTATACCTACTGTTAGAAGTAATTAACCAAATCATTGTACATAAAGTCATAAATAATTGATCAAATCGTTGTAAATTTGATGTAAGCTCTGTATCCGTTTTTAAATTTAATCCATTTTTTTACTTTTTATATGTATGATTTCTAAAATAAATCTTTTATTGTACATTCTTTCTGCATCTAGAATTTTGACTTCATTCCAATTAAAATCATGATTGTGATGCATTCTAATCTATAATGACAGAATGTGTTGTTCTTTTACGTATATGGTTAAATTGTTTTGATATTCTCGTTTTTAATTTCCTGCTAGTTTGTCCAACGTAGAATGCATCACAATCCTTAAAATCAATTTTATACGAAACATTCATTTTATTGGAGTCCGGCAGAGAGTCTTTATGTACTTTAATATAAACTGGTTTAATTTATTCATGTTTTATAAAAAGTTACTTTTTGGTCTATATTATAAAACACGTTTTTAAATTGTTCAGAAACACCTTTAACATAAGGAAAGATAAGTCACTTGTGTTTTGTCTGATTTATGATTTCAGGTGTTTCCTGTGATTTTTGTTTCAAAGTTTTCTTATTGGTTAAACATTTAATTCTTTCTGCTATCGTCTCAAAGATGAATTGTATAGGATAGTCATTACTCAAAGCATCCGTACTATTAATTCAAGATTTTCTTGATGAAACTCTGAATGTGGTAAAAGAAACACTTCGTCTGTCAGTCCTATAATTATGCCTCTTTTTTGGGAAACATGATGCTGGGACCAAAAACTTAAAAATCTCTCCGACAATGAAGGTTTTTAGTACCAATTAAATTTAATATTGCCATTGTCAACCATAATCGTGGTGTCCAAAACATTGATGTTATTGCCCCCCACCTCCATCGTGAATTGTAATCTAGGATGATAATAGTTAAATCTACTTAGAGTTTCATTGATAGCATATGTAGGTACAGCAGTAACGATATCGTCTACGTATCTATAATGAAAAGAGACAGGGAAGTCCAATAACCCCAACATCCTGTTCTCCAAATTCTGCATAATCAAATCAGTCATGATAGGAGATAATGGTGATCACATCGGCGTTCCAAATTTTTGTTTGTAAAATTGTTCAATACAAAGAAAGTTGAGTCCAGAACCATTCGAACAGCATTAAGAGACTCCTCTTTCGGAATGTTACAGTTGACAGAGATAGACTTCCATCTGCTCGATGGAGCTACAATTGCCAACTCCAAAGGAATATTAGTGAACAACGATGTTACGTCTAAAGATATTAAACAAAAACCTTCTTCCACTTTTTTGTTTGAAAGGCTTTGAACCAATTCATAGCAGTTACTAATGTGACTCATAGCTTTAGGAATATCTTTGATGATTATGTTATGCTGGAAAGAAGCAAACGAATACAGTGGGCTACCAACACTTGAGATTATAATTCTGAACGGATAGTTCTGTTTATGCATCTTCGGTGTGGCGTACGTCCTTGGTAATATACTATCGCTGCATGAGATGCTCTTGTATGTCATTCCCGAAATATATTCTAGTGATTTCCATCTAGTGAGAACAGATTTGAGACTACTAATAAGTTTGTTCGTGGGGTCTTTTTTAACCTTGGTGTACGTTGATCTATCTTGCAACATTTTGTTAACTTCATTCATGTAAGAATCTGTTTAAGGCTACCGCTGCATTGCCTTTGTCAGCTTTCGTGAAGATCACATTAGGATTATCACCTAAGAAGTTTCTCGTTCTCTTTGCCATATATAAAATTCGTTTCCTCTCATAAGTTTTAGGTGGTGAGTACGAAGGTAATTTCTTAATGACGGCAAACAATTTCTTCCTGTGTTATGTGTTGAAACCTGTGTCTTTTTGATGTTATTTTCAATATTCTTTATGAACTCCATAATTAGCTTCCGATTGTTAGGTTGAGGCAGCGAAAAATTATCTCCAAGTTGCAACAAGCACTGTACTTTTTCTGGAATTGTTGACGACAGATTTACCAGCCATTTTTCTTTGATAGTATCTATCGACGACGAGGTTATGTCATTACTAAATCAATGGATTCACAGTAATGTTGCAGATAGAGTCTTCATTGTCATTTACTAGTTTTTATGTTTAACTGTAACATTCCGAAAGAGGAATTTCTCAATGCTGTTCGAATAGTTCTGGACTCAACTTTCTTTGTATTTGATGGACAATTTAACAACCAAAAATTTGGAACGCCAATAGGATCACCATTATCCCCTATCGTAGCTGTTTTAGTTATGCAGGATTTGGGAAACAGGATGCTGGGGTCATTGGACTCTCCTGTTTCCTTTTATTATAGATACCTAGATGATATCGTTATAGCTGTCCATACATATGCTGTCAATGAAACTCTAAATAGATTTAACGATTATCATCCTAGATTACAATTCACGATGGAGGTGGTGGGCAATAATATCAATTTTTTGGACACCACGATTATGGTTGACAATGGCAATATTAAATTTAATTGGTACTAAAAACCTTCATTGTCGGAGAGATTTTTAAGTTTTTGGTCCCAGCATCATGTTTCCCAAAAAAGAGGCATAATTATAGGACTCACAGACGAAGTGTTTCTTTTATCACATTCAGAGTTTCATCAAGAAAATCTTGAACTAATAGTACGGATGCTTTGAGTAATGACTATCCTATACAATTCATCTTTGAGACGATAGCAGAGAGAATTAAATGTTTAACCAATAAGAAAACTTTGAAACAAAAATCACAGGAAACACCTGAAATCATAAATCAGACAAAACACAAGTGGTAAAATGGTAAGGTATTTCTAAACAATTTAAAAACGTTTTCAACAATATACAACAAAAAGTAACTTTTTATAACATGAATAAATTAAACCAGTTTATATTAAAGTACATAAAGACTCTCTGCCGGACTCCATTAAAATAAATGTTTCATATAAAATTGATTTTAAGGATTGTGATGAATTCTACGTTGGACAAACTAGCAGGAAATTATAAACGAGAATATCAAAGCATTTTAACCATATACGTAAAAGAATAACACATTCTGTCATTATAGATTAGGATGCATCACAATCATGATTTTAATTGGAATGAAGTCAAGGTTCTGGATGCAGAAAGAATGTACAATAAAAGACTTACTTCAGAAATAATACAATACATATAAAAAGTAAAAAAATAGATTAAATTTGAAAACTGATACAGAGGGCTTACATCAAATTTACAACGATTTGTTCAATTATTTATGACTTTATGTATAATGATTTGGTTAATTATTCCTGACTTTATGTACGCGCTGTTTAGATGTTTATCTATATGACGTTTTAACATAATGTACATCATTTTCGGTCGATTCGTCATCTAGTTAACGTTTGACGCTAATTCTAATTTTAATTCTATTTGATAATATTATATACATTTTTTAATGATTGACTTGTGGGGAAATAATGCTCAATTTAATTATTTGCTGTTCATTTAGTTACAGTTGGAGATGAGAAATTGGTACATTAAAAGCAAAATTAACTACGCTTATTACTTCAATAATTTTTATAATAATTATAGTTAAGATATATGCAATCCTTTCCCTTGAACTTAGTAGCTGATTGAGTGCACTAAGGATAAACCTCGTTCCTCCCACGATTGTGACCAGAAAAAGAAATAATTGATGTAGAAATGCGATTTGATTTGATACAAAAAATTTTAATAATTTTATTTCTTTATATTGTCATGAGAGATTTACGCTGATGATGGTTCAAAATTGAACCGAAACGTATATTCTGAAATTTATTTATGTGTTCTCAAGGTTTCTTGTAATAAAATAATTTTAATTTGATTTGTTAACCGACTCATATAGCCTTTATACTAATTTATTGTTTTGAATTTGAGGAGTCCAAATATTGATATTTTAATTGATATAGAAAAATGTTTCGAACAAAGGTTGAATGATTTAGAGGAGGACGTTTAAAAAATGGAAGTAATATTCATATATTTTTGACACCTCCACTTAGAAGAAAGATAATATGACCAAAATGTGGCCCCTTTAAACCATGCAACTTTTGTTTGAAACATTTTTCTATATCTTCCATATTTTTCGAGATATTTGGCTGTAGAAATTAAAATAGAACACCATGAAAATTATGAGCTGAAAAAAAGGGAAATTTTTCTTCTCAGCATTTGGGTCTGTCACGTATCAAAAAATATTTGCGCAAAATTTTCGACTAGTTATATTGTGAAAGTTTAAAGTTTCTCTTACAAAATCGTTTTTTAAATATGTTTCTACGATTTTTTGTTTTTGAGTTATTCGCTAGTTAAGGAACATTTTGAATTTAATAGTTCATAACTTCATTAAAAATCGTATTGCAATAAAAACAGATTCTCTTAAAGCTAAGACATTACTCTATCGAATAGTCATGCCAATTTTTTAAATGTAAAGTATACATATAGAAATTTGAATTAAAAATGTGATATTACACTCCTTAATAACCATTGCACAATGGAAAAAAGAACAGTAATGTCAAATTTTTATTTTAAACGTATACTCTATTTTTTAAAATTTGGCAATTACACCACGTGATAGAGCAACGTTTCAGCTTTAAGAATCTGTTTTATTAATTACAGTACGATGATTTTTAACGGAGAAATAAGCAATCAAAATCAGAATGCCCTTTTATTTAAGGCTACTGACTAGTCGCGGCGGCCATGTTGAATCCGTGACGTCAGAAGCGAGGAATGGCACGTTAATTTATCTTGCGTGCCATTTCCAAATAAAGACAATTTAGATAAAATGAAATGATGAGATCGCTTCAAATCACCTGTAAAAATGGAACAACACTGTCCTTTTCTCCCTTGACAGTCAGTAAATGGTCGTAAAAGGCACATAAAGTGAGCCTATATTCGGGAAGAAACACATGGCCTGATAACTGTTGAAACGAGTACAATATACACTTTTATACATAAAATTCCAAGTTAACTTTAGTTTTGTTCAATAACTACAACTTTGATAAGTACGAGACAAGTCACATTTTCACAATTAAGCAAATAATAACGAAATGGCACACAAGATAAATTTCGTTGTCAAAATCGTCACTTTTCACGCCTATTACGAGTTCAGCTTTTTATCGTGGCGAAGCGCTGTAACGCACATACAAACACGAACCCATGTCCATGTGCTCGCCTGCGATGTGCCGATAGTGCGAGCGAGACAGCGAGCTCCTTCTCACACTAGTCGCTTGTTTCAAGCGACCGAAAATGCTTTCTCGGCAATCTCGGCCGCTCGGCGGCCCTAGGCATCAATAAGGGGCGGGGGACATTCTATAAATAACATATAAGTTTTAATAAATTGTAGTAATAGTGTACCCGCGTCCCATTAATCCAGAATAGTATAAAGCATGTTAAAATGCAACAATTTAGGAAATATTTAATTGTTTACGATTTTCCATGCGCGTTATATAGTACATCCCTCCTTCATAAACTCGAGTAGCAAGAATAGTTCAGTAGAAGTAGAATTTTACCGGAAAAAAAATTGTAAACCAGCGTTTCTTTTCACGAAAGTCTCGAAAGGCTATCAGAAAAGAAATGCGTATGTTTGAGACTTGAGACTTGTAAAGAAAATATGCGAATAAAGTAAAGAAAAATAATCGAATAGTTGCAAAAAGTTATAAGCGAAAACTACACGTTTTTCACTTATAAAACGAAAGATATTGATTATATGGAAAAAAGTTCGGTGTAAAAAATGTAGGTATTCGAAATACCTACAAAATGAGATCATTAAAATCGATCTATTAGTTCAGTAGAAAAAAAAATAAAAAACACCGAAAAAGGCCTTTTTTTCACTCGCACTCTGTTCATTAAGATTTAAACGCAAAGTTTTAAAATTTTCCTAAAATGTAGCCCTCGTATTAACGAACAAATCTAGCCCTGATCAAGCCTGAAATGTTCATTAGTTTTTGCAAAAAGCCATTTGTTCACTAAAAACCTGTCTGCGGAAATTTAATTTCTTCATCTATGAGCAGTCACACAGCAATTTACAGGGATAATTTTTCTTCTTCAAGAATTGCACTATCACATACACTTAATAACAAAACGATTTTTTCAATTAAATTATTATAAAATGACTTTAAAAAGAGTGGGTATCTTTTCCATATAAAAAAATTGAATAATTCCGTTAATATTCACCATACCAAATAGCTGTACGAAGCATTCGACATCTAACATTTTTCTACGAATTTACAAAAAAAAATTACCCTCCGATTATTAGGAGCCGAGAAAACAACTTATTTCAAAAAATCACTGTGACTCTAATTTTTAAGATTAAGAGTTCTGTCTGGCACTAATTTTTCAAGAAAGAATTGAATTTGCTGTTAAAAAAATCTCAAATTGTAACCATGAAATTTCTAGTTTTTTGTTCTTAAATTTTTATTTTTTCGGTTTATTACTAAAAAATAACGTTTGTGTATGGAGTGCATGTCTGATTAACAAATTTAAGTCACATTAGCTTATTTCTTTATTTAATATGCTGTAAAAAGTGTCCAATTCGGCAATTAAATGTACGGAATTATCAGTACAAAATTGTTTTTGTGAATTTAATTGCAGATGCAAATATGACATATGTAAACAAATAATTAATAAGTAATTTTCCAAATGTTATTGTAACTGTTGAGTATTGTTGCAAAATATAATTTTCATGTAACACTAATTTACTTTTATATTTGCAAAAGTTAGTGTTATATCGTTAACAGTTACGCTATTTAACTGCAAAAAATTGTTTTGTTATTAAGTGTACGTGACAGTGCAACTCTTGAAGAAGAAAAATCACCTCTGTAAATTGCAGTGTGACTGCTCAAAGACGAAGAAATTAAATTTCCGCAGACAGGTTTTTAGTGAACAAATGGCTTTTTGCAAAAACTAATGAACATTTCAGGCTTTGTCAGGGCTAGATTTGTTCGTCAATACGAGGGCTACATTTTACGAAAATTTCAAAGCTTTGCGTTTAAATCTCAATGAACAGAGAACGAGTGAAAAAAAGGCCTCTTTCGGTGTTTTTTATTTTTTTCTACTCAACTAATAAATCGATTTTAATGTTTTTATTATGTAGGTATTTCAAATACCTACAAGGTATGTAAATATGAAACCGGAATTTACCAATAGATGGCCATAGCTGTCAATGTAGTTGCTATCAAACCGCGTCATTGATGCCATTTCCTTGTCCTGATATCTGACAAAGATTTTCAACTCACAACAATACAAGTTTCATAGTAAAACAGTATAGTTTGTAAAAGCGTTGAACATGTCGAATTTTGTGCCTGGAAACTACGATTTGCGGACAGCACTGATTTTCTGTTACCATTTGAAGAAAACTGCTGCAGAATCGCATCAAATGCTTATCGAAGCTTTCGGTGAGCATGCTCTTAGTAAATAACAGTGCTTTGAGTGGTTTAAAAAATTCAAAAGTGGCGATTTTGACGTAAGAAACGAAGAACGTGGAAAACCACCGAAAAAGTTTGAATACAGCGAATTGCAAGCATTGCTGGATGAGGATGACGCTCAAACTCAACAACAACTCGCGGATCAATTGAATGTGACACGAGAAGCCGTCTGCATACGTTTTAAATTCATGGGAAAGATCTAGAAGATGGGAAAATGGGTTCCACATGAATTGAATGAAAGACAGCAGGAAAACCGAAAAACCACTTGCGAAATGCTGCTCGCCAAGTACAAAAGAAAGTCATTTCTCCATCGTATTGTGACTGACGATGAAAAGTGGATATATTTTGAGAATCCTAAACGTAAAATATCATGGGTATCCAGGTGAACCATTGACATCGACTACAAGGCCAAATCGCTATGGACCGAAGACAATGCTCTGTATTTGGCGGGATCAGAAAGGTGTGATCTATTATGAGCTGCTAAAACCTGGCGAAACCGTTAATACTGAACGCTACCGACAACAAATGATCAATTTGAATCAAGCTTTGCGTGAAAAACGACCGAAATATCAAAAAAGGCAACACAAAGTGATTTTGCTTCATGATAACGCACCATCACACACAGCAAAAGTGATCAAGGTAACGATTGAGGCGTTTGGTTGGGAAATACTTTCGCATGCGGCTTACTCACCAGACTTGGCTCCGTCCGATTATTACTTATTTGCATCGATGGGACACGCACTTGCTCAGCAGCGCTTCACTTCTTACGAAGATGTACGAAAATGGCTAGATGACTGGTTTGGCTCAAAAGAGCAACAATTTTTTGGCGTGGCATCCACAAATTGTCAGACAGGTGGGAAAAATGTATAGCTAACGATGGGCAATACTTCGAATAAAATATTTTTTATCATTTTCATGCAATAAACGTGTATTTTCTATTAAAAAATTCCGATTTCATATTTACATACCTGTTTGCATAACTGTTTTTGTATTAAAAATTCCGGTTTCATATTTACATAACTGTTGCGTTTTAACATGATTTATACTATTCTGGATTAATTGGACAGGTACACTGTTACTACAATTTATTAAAACCTATATGTTATTTATAGAATGCCCCCCGTCCCTTATTAATGCTTAGGGCCACTGAGCGGCCGAGATTGCCGAGAAAGCATTTTCGGTCTCTTGAAACAAGCGATTAGTGTGAGGAGCTCGCTGTCTCGCTCGGCGCGCCGCAGGCGAGCACACGGACATGGCCTCGTGCTTAAGTGTGTGGCTACCGATTTCGCCAGACTTTGTGTCGCCACTGTCATCGTAGAGTTCTTGGCTGTGTAGTCAGAAGCCTTAATCGGCGTGTAATTTGGTAACAAAAAGTCATAGGAATATTAAAAACGAACTTTTAGGAGAAACTTTAAGCTTTCACGTCAGATAATCGAAAATTTTGCAATAAATGTATTCTGTATACAGGGTGAGGCATTTGAAACATGTCTAAAACAATTATATGTTTTCTTTCCACCAACTAATTTATCTTATTATTCTGTTCATAAGAGTATTAAGGTACAATTATCAAAAAATTAATAGTTTAGAAGATATTTAACATTTTATGCCAAAATGCGATAGAATAAAGTATAAAATATCTCGTAAGCTATTGGTTTTTTTATATCACATAATAATTAGAGGAACCATATTGGGTAAAAAAAATCATACAAGTTCGTATAAAAAAATGAAGGTGACCTTCATATCTTTTTAACGCCTCCACCTAGAAGAAAGACAACATGACCAAAATACGTTCCCCTTGAAACTATGCAACTTTTGTTTGGCACTTTTCTTTCTATCGTTAAAAACAAGCGAGTTATTCAAGTGATCTGTTTTAAATACCTTACCTTGTGTAATTTTGAGCTAACAAAATTTCGCAGAACTTTTTCTCCATATATTTTGCCGCGCGGTAAGCGTCTCCGCATCCAGTTACCATTAGAACATAACAAAGATGATGGAGATATTTGTCATTATTAAACGTTTATAATTTTTGTATTATCTGATTTTAGCGATACAACAGCTCCACACGCAGACGAAGACGGCTATGGGAAGAAAGGGAAATCTCGAGATCGATTCGAGAAATTCAAATTATATATAATTTTATAACAGAAAGCAAAGCAACTGCGAAGCTAGACATCTAGTCTGCTGCGGTTGATCTATAATTAATTAGTGTCACAGGCACATTGCTACTTTATTGATTAACTGATAGTCATGATATATAAACCTCGATATATAAATTTACACTTTGATATATAAATACGTAATCTAATTGCTCATATAGATGCTGTTTTAGTTGTGTTCTTCAACCAGCTATCGTCGAAAACTATTGTATCATTTTAGAGAATCACGTTCCCATCTTTATTCTCTCTCTACATCGAAGAGATTTTTCATAGCAAATATATATACATGTACAATACATTCAGGTACAGTAGTAGCATATGGAGATTATCATTTAGTATCTAAAAGGTTGAACAAATAGGCAGACAAGAGAAAAGAGAATTGAGAAACAGAATACATAAAATAGATAGACAAACAGAGAGAGAGAGAGAGAGAGAGAGGGAGAGAGAGAGAGAGAACAAAGATCTTTCTCATCATATTTCGCAAGATCATTAATATTTAGCTTCTTCAACTTGCTACACGTCGAATTTACAGAATAATTTTGATTAAAATATACACTACAATGAGAAAGGAAGTTATATACAGTCTATTTGATCAGTAGATATGTAGAAATTGACAGAAACAAATTAAAGCACAATCTAATAAAAACGAACAGATTATCCACTCATATTCGCGCAGAACATAAGCCGTGATAATTGAGAAAAAGAAAATGAATCACGGAAAATGGTCTGTGAGGATAGTAAAAACTACATTCCACATCTCTTTTTCGATCAATTGACGAATGGGGACGATGTGTTTGATACATTGAATTTTAATAGCTATGACATCATCATAATGACTACTGGTCCGCTTGCTCGCTGGTCTCCTCATTGTTGGATGCCACTGTCGATAGTGTCCTATCGTGATTCGTGCAGGTCTCCATCTGACATATGCTTTCAGCAATCTCCAGCCAATGTTGCTTATTTATACTGACTCCGTCAACGAGTGGTACAAGTTTATCCGACAGATGGGCGAACGCCTGTCCAACATAGATACGAAAAGATGAGTTAAAAGTTTTATAAGAAGGAGTATACATGTAATAATTATTTTTTGTTACGTTGTACAGAGTGTTACGGATACATACTAGGCAGTATGACGGGTTGCATAGCAGATTGCAGGGGCATGGCGCTGTTCAGTGGTAACGACTGCACAATGTAGATAATGACGGTACCTTTATACCAACAATATCAAGAGCGTTCCAATTATGACGGATTTGAATAGTAATCATTGTAATCATTATAAGAGGAGCCGAAACGATAGTTAAAGATGAAAAATTGTTTTTAAACGAGTTATGCGATAAAACATTTTTTATATAAGAACGTTATATATAAATATATATAAACATGTATAATTGTACACGAAATATTTCTGTATGTTCTTTTTTCTTTTGTAAAATTATTGTTTGATATAAGAAAAATAGTAATAATGAAAATACATAAAAAAGAATGAAAAGGATAATTTTCGCATTGTTCCTCTTACGAAAAGTCTAGTTTGAAGAAATGAGAAAAAATTGCTCATATATAACTCTATAGAATGTTTTAGATATAATTATATGTCTGAGTAATTCTTTCTTATTTTTTCAAACTTGACTTTTTGTAAAAGGAACAATGCGAAAATTGTTCTTTTAATTATCTGTTTATATTTTCTCATTGTTATTATTAATTCTTTTGCATTGAACAGGAATTTTATAAAAGAAAGAAGGATATATAATATATATAGATTTATTTCGTATGTAAATAGTTATATATATTTATACATTTATAAAAAATGTTTTATTGGTTAACATAATAAAATATACGAATATCTTACAACAATCTTTCTTTTTTCATCTATTTATTTTTGTATTGACGTTGTAAGTTTCGATTGAATTTTCAGAATCAAAAGAAAAAGAAAAAGCGTGTCGACGCAACTCCGTACTGTGTATTCCGTTCTGGAATCAGTTACTGGAAAAACTCGCGCGATCTGAAACGCAGCATAGAATAATCGTAATTTAACCGATAACAGCCAACGAATGCTACGAACCATATAATTTCGATATAAATACAATACAACCGGTTAAAAAAAATTGCTACTAAAATTAATTCGATATTTAAGCCTTGGTCTTAAAAGTTCGGAATGTTCTAAGAGTGTTGATCGCAGACAGCAATATTTATAAAATATTTACAAAGTATTTGTAACATTTATTTTGAAAACTTTGTAAAATTGGCTTGTATTTGGCAGTGTTTCTTCCAAGAATTCTGAATAAACTTGGACCGTGATATTGACACCTTCCGGAAAAAAGTGTGGTCCAATAATTATGTTGTCCACAATCCAAACATTGATATTATATTGTTCTTGGACGTGCTTTTCTTTCTGGCAATGGGAAAATTCTTTTCTGATGTTCATTGTGGTGATTGATACTATCGTCACTCCGAAAAGTGCATTCGTCTGTCCATAAGATTCTTCTGAGGAATATATCAATTGCAACATTGTCTATGTCAACCTGTATGATAAAGTTATACAATAATAAAAGTTCATGCTAATATATATATAAGGTTGGTGCAAAAAAATGTAGATTTTTCTGTATTGCTACTAAGAACAGTCATAACTTTGTTTAAAAAATGAACCAAATTTAAATTTAAAAAAGGATTTTAAAGCTTGAAAGCTCTACTTCCAAAAACTTATTATATTTTTTGAGTTTATGTAAGTTTGATAATTTTTACATATAAAAAACTACCAACTTTCACTGTGTGAAAAAAATGAAAAAATTTCTTTTCACTTTATAGGTCTGTTACGTGCCCTCTCAAAAATCGAGAAAATTTTTGACTATTTATCGTGAAAGATTGAAGTTTTCCCTACAAAATTTTTTTTTTAATAATGTTCCTACGATTTTTTGTTCCTAATAAGTAGCATTCGGACTTTGATTGCTCACAACTTCGCTAAAAATTATTATATTGCAATAAAAAAATATAGATTCTTAAAGTTGAAACTTCGCTCTATCAAATCTATAATCGCTAACTTTTTAAAAATATAATAGAATATATTGGAAAAGAAAAACCATCATTTTATAATACCGAAAACCGACATTTTTTTTGCATCAACCTAATAATTAATAATATAGTTGTATTTTTTCAAATTTTCCATTTTTTTAAATTGTACGAAATTATCATCGTCTTTCTATTTATTACTTAAGTAAACATTTCATCGCACAGGCTTCATAAAATACGATGATTCGCACGAATGTAGAAACAAACCAGCAAGGAATAATTGAAACTTTATTTATCGAGATTCCGTATATTGTAAGCTTTTGAAAGCAAAATGGCTAATAAATTATTAAGTATTGAATTTATTTGATTTGAGATCCAATCACAAAATCTTTCTCGACGAGGTAAATGGGGGGGCGGGGGAGGAACAACTTTTGCGTTGTGTGCCTTTTGAAAGGATGCCACCTAAGATTATACTTAATTATTCTGTGCACTTTGACGTGATTTATATTAAGATCACGCGCAATACACCTGGTGTTAGTATGCGGATTTGCAACGACAGCATCTCTTACTTCACCGATTATTTCTTCACCGTCGGCGTATGTTTCGTGGACGTGTTGACGCGTGAAGAGTGCCATATTAGCAAATTCGACGAAACAATATATCAAATAACGCGTGTGATGGCTGCTGCTTATCAGGGAAACAATTAGCGTAAACAACTGCGGCCATCCTTTCATTTTTATGGCATTCGCCATAAATGAGCAACATATTCGCTAACTCTTCGTTAGTATGACGAGGCATCTTTCACTCATACGTTTTCGCTACCAACAACTAGGCGTACTGATTTTCTTGTGTTCATTTCGCGTTACATTCCGCATTTTTCTACATCCTCATACACCTATAACGCGAATCAGACAAAAGACAATCAGTATGTCTAATTGTAATGAAAACGTGAGTGAACGATGCCTAGTAACATCAAGTTACGTAATATCACAGTGAGCGACTATGTTGCTCATTTATAGCGAATGAAATAAAAATAAAAGAATGGCCGCAGTTCTTTACCCTAATCGTTTCCCACATAAGCAGAACCCAATCATCGTTGGTAGTCCAGACAGCACAAATTATTTATGATAAAAATTAAAATAAATATATTAAAAAAGGCTACGAGCTCTAAACATAACAAATACATAATATACAATAATACAGCTAAAGAAAAATGTTAAGAGAAAGTCACAAACGTTTCGACTCCGACCGTGTCATTATCAATGTTAATCCATAATTAATATGAACATATTCAAACAATTTATAATAAATATTCTTAAATATTTGTAAATATTTCTTTTTAAAAATATTTTAGATAAACCTTTATTCAAAATATTATTAAAATATATAACAAATATTTTATATAATATTTATAGTAAATATTTAAAATAAATATAAATAAGTATTTCCAGTAAGTATTTTCTACTTGGATTATAACGCCATATTTTCATAACATTTACTACAACATTTATGCTAAATATTTTATAATATTTATAATGAATATTTAAGATCTGCGCAATCTAAGACTACAAAAATATTTACGAAGTATTCAAAATAAATGTTACAAATATTTTGTAAATTTGTAAATATTTTATAAATATTGCTGCCTGGGATGAACACTCTTAGAACATTCCGAACTTTCAAGATCAAGGCCTGAATATCGAATTAATTTTGGTAGCAATTTTTTTTAACCGGTTGTGTTGTAGATATAGATAGATTAGCATTTTATTGTTTCCCCTTAGGATTACAAATTATAATTTATACATACATCTTACATTCACAACGTATCCTATCTTAACCTAAATTATATTATCTTATTCTAACTTAATTCCCTACCGCATCTCTCTCTCTCTCTCTCTCTCTCTCTCTCTCTCTCCCTCTCTCTCTCTCTCTCCACGCGCCCGGACCCCCGCTTCCAGTGTATATCCTGCAAATTGTGCATTCCACTTACTTATTTACTCTACATTTACATTTCTTCCCCTCAGAGCTTCCCCCCCTCTCTCACTCACTCACTCACGCATTCTCTCTCTCTTCCCCTCCCCCCTCCCATCCATCTTCCTCTCCCATTCCCTACCTCCCTTATTCTCTCTCCCCCCTCCATTTTCCTCCTTTCCTCCTCAACCTCCCTCATTCAGCCCTTTCCCTCCCCTTCCTCCCATTCTCTCTACCACCTCCTACCAACTCCCTTCTTGACCTACCCTCCAACTTCTACATTCCTCCCACACATGTTCCCATGATTCCACTCTATTCCCACATAACCTACATTTCCTTTCCTCCTCTCCCTCCCAATATCTCTCTTCCCTCATCTCATTCCCTAACCTAAACCTCGCCATCCTTCTCCATCTCCCCTCCCCCATCCATTCCCTAAATAAGCCTTCACCCTTTCATTCACCTATTGTACCTCGCATTCCTAATTTTTTCTCATCTCTCCTCCTTCTGCCTTTCCCTGTCTCTTTCTTGTAATTCTTCAAATTGAATCCTTACCTCCAGCTCCCCCCCTTGCCATATTCCTAACTCTACCCCCCTCGAAGTACTGTCTCCTTTCCCTCTCCCATCCTTCTACCATTCTCTCTTTCCTTGCATTATCCCTTATTTCCTCCCAACATAGCTGCGCCAAAAAACTGTCCCCTCCCCCCCTTAACCACTCTTCGAATGCCCAAGCCCTTTTTCCCGCTCTACTTCTTAATTTTTTCCTTTGTATTTCCTCCCTAATTATATACCCTGGCGACCTTCCCTCCACCCCTAAAACTCACCTTAAGTATCTCTCCTGTATTCTTTCCATCCTCTTCCTCTCCTTCCATATTTCCTCCCCATAACTCATTCCCGCCCAAATCAATGTGTCAAACAACCATATCTTCTTCTTCCAGTCCTTTCCAAATCTCCTCTTCCCAATCCTCCACACCTGTTCCAACATAGCCGCCGCTTTCCCCACCCTTTCCCTCACGTGCTCTTCCTGCCCCCCATTCATAACGTGTACCCTAGATATTTAAATTTTCCTACCTCCTCTATCCCTTTTCATTTCCATCTCTAATCCACCTTATTACTCCTTCCCCCTCCCTTCCTAAATCTCATTATTTTTGTTTCTTTCCTATTCAGTTCTAATTATCGACATCCCTCTATAGTCCCTTACCTCCTCTCCCTGTATTTTTTCCTCACCGGTACTACCACTCCCTCCTTCCACTCCTCTGACCATCCTCTCCCTTTCCAAACCTTATTACACATTCTCCACACCCATTTTTCCATCCCCTTCCCCCCATATTTCCATACCTCAATTGGAATCCCGTCTATTCCCATTGCCTTTCCATCCTTCAAGTTTCAGGTCACGTTCCTTATCTCCTCCCTACTTATCTCCCTTTCCATCCCCTGTCTTTCCCTTCCCCTTTCTGCCTTTATCATTCTCCCTTCCATCCTTCCAGCAGATCCTTGAAATATTCCTCCCACTCCTTCATCCCTATCTCCTTATTTATTCCCTTCCATCTCTTCATTTCCATGTTTACTATTTCCCACACTTGCCTCTCACTCTTCGCTCTCTCCACTTTCTTTTCCCATCTCTCATTCTCCTTTTTTTTCTTTGTCTCACACAGTTCCTTATATTCCCTTTTTCCTTTCCTGTATTCTTCTCCCCCCCCTACCTTTCCTCCACTCCCTTAATACCCATTTCACCCCCTCCTTCTCTCTACATTCTCTACCCCACCATCCCCTTCCCTTCCTTTCCTTACTCCTCTCCTTCTCTATATTTCTCAAAACTTCCCTTATTCTTCTTTCTGTTTCCTACTCTCATTCCCCTTCCCTTCCCTCCATATTACCTCCCTCAACATTTCCCTAAATACCACTCTCCTCTCCTTACCCTTACCCTTTCCCATTTCCCTACCTCTCCTCCATGCCACAACTAAAGGATGGTGATCTGAATCTATTGCATCCCCTACCTGCATATCCCCTCTCTAGCTTCCTCATCCACCAACACATAATCAATCACCGATTCCCCCTTCCCTCTGTATACGTCCAATTACCTTGTTTATCCCCTTTTATATTCCCATTCAGTATTGACCTTTCTTATAAATTCCACTAATCTACTCTCTCTTATAAATTCCACTGATTTACTCTCATCCTTGTTTTTTCTACTGTCCCTAGATCTTTTTTCCTCTTCCTCCTCCCCTTTAATCTCCTCCTTTATCCTTCCCCCCTCCTTCCCCGTTCTCGAATTAAAATCCCCCCCTATCACCGTTTTAATCTCCTCTATCTTTTCTTCCATCCATTCTGCCATACTCTCCATCTTCCTTTCTCAATCCATATTCATATACACCCCCACCATCCTTACCCTATTCCCACCTATTTTCATCATCCCCGTCATCATTCCCTCCACTTCTCCTTCTTTTCGTCTTCCCCCTCATACAACTCCTTTTTAATCCCCATCAACATTCTTCCCATTGCCCTTCTTTTTTTGTTTCTCCTTTTTGCATCCTGTACCCTCCATATATATCCCTCCGACAGTCTCTCCTTTAACAATTTCTCACTCTTTTCCTCCATCCATGTTTCCATCAACACCATTGCGTTACAACTCTTCAATCTATCCCAAAACTCCTTATCTTTATTTCCCGACTCTGCTACATTCCAAAACGCTATCCTCACTTTTCTCCCTTCTCCTTTTAACCTCCTCTCTCCTCCTCTCTCTCCTACTCCGTTTACTCCCTATCACCCGTTTACTCTCTCTCTTGCCTCTTTCCCCCTTTCAATCCCTCCTTCCTCCTTCCTACCCTGTCCTTATCTTCTACATCTTCCCTATTCCCTCCCACCCTCCACTATTATTTCCCCTTCTCCTGTCCTCTCTTCTTCTCCGTTTCCTCTTCCTTATTTCTTTCTCTCTCCTTTCCCCTCTTCCCCCACCTCTTTCCCCTCACATCCCTTAATTCCTCTCTATCTTCATCCCATTTCTTCATACCATTCTCCTTCTATCCATACACCCCTTGCCCCATACTTACTCCTCACCTTCATTATCACCCATTTCATCTTTCTCTCTTTCCACGTCAAATCTCCCTCTATCCAAACATCCGTTCCCTTCAGTTTTCATTTATTTCTCCATATCTTCCCCTTATCCTCTACACTACTTAATGTTACTATCGCCATCCCTCCTCTCTCCTGTCTTTCCTTATATCTTTTCAATCATCCCCCCCCCCCCTCTATACTTTTCAATATCTCTTTTATCTTCCCTTCTCCCCGTCTCCTATTTGACCCCTTTTATCATATTTCTTTTTCTCTCGTCCCTTTCCCTCCATTCACTTCTTCTCTCCAATCTTCTTATTCTTTTCATCTCTCTCTCTCTCTCCATACCTCCTTCCCTTCTTCTTTCCCTACCTCCACATCAACTCCCTTTTTTACTCCCTCCCCTTTCTTCTCTCCCGTCCCTATCCTCATTTTCTGTATCTCCAACTTCCAACTCAATCTTCCCATCATTTCCTCCTTTTCTCTCCTCCAATTTTCTTCTCTCTCCCTCAACTCCCCTTTAATTCTCTCCATTTCCTTTTTCATAATTTCTTTCTGTCCCTCCACTACCTCCCTTATCTTTCTTCTCACTCCCTTTAGCCCTTCTCTCATTTCCTCCCTCATTTCTTTCAATAATTCCCTCATACCTCCTTCCTTCCCCATTTTTATCGGTGATCTTACTGTCTTCTTGCTGCTTCTAAAAGCCTCTTATAACTTCACCTCTTCCTTCACTTCTCTTTCACTTTTCCTCTTCCTTTGTATAAACTTCAATCCCTCCCTCCCTCTCTCCCTCCCTCCCTCCCGCCCTCCTTTCCTCCCTAATTTTACAAAAGAAAGAAGAACATACGGAAATATTTCGTATATAATTATATATGTTTATATAATTATATATGACGTTCTTATATGAATAATGTTTTATTGCATAACTTGTTAAAAAAACTCAATTTTTTATCTTTTATTACCGTTTCGGCTCCTCTTATAATGATCACAATGATTACTATTCAAGTCCGTCATAATAATTGGAACGCTCCTGATATTGTTGGTATAAAAGCACCGTCATTACCTACGCTGCGCAGTCGATACCACTGAACAGCGCCTTGCCCCTACAAAATCTGCTATGCAACCCGTCATACTGCCTAGTATGTATCTGTAACACCCTGTACATACCTCATAGATTGGTAGACAGATCGAATCAATGAAACCAACTTGCATTATCGGTAGTTGATCCTCTTTCTCTCGATTCATAATGTCCTACAATATCAGATACAGGTGCATTCAAGATTATTTTGATTATATACAAATTATGTTTATTTCTACTAGAGGTGTGTGAATTAGTTTGAATTTGAATCGAATCGAATTGAAACACGATGGATTCGATTTGATCCGTTTCCGAATGTGAGAGATTCGAAACCAAATAAGTTCGAAATTTCGAATCACTAGCCTATTTTATATGCTTTATTTGATCGACTCTCTCTCTTTCTCTCTCCCTTTTCTATATCTCCTGCGACCAATCTTATATCAGCACCGATCTTCGTGCAAGCACGTGCGCCTATTGCTTTACATTGTGAAGAAAATGCTATTCATTTCTTAAAATACTATTAATTTTGTTTAAGCTAATAAAACGGTCTGAATTAAAGATACAAATTTAGCACAACAATTTATGGCTTTAAATTAGGTTTCAATACACCGAAAGAAACGTTTTGTATGTATAACTATTCATTTTGTTGATGTGAAAATTTTCTTACTTTTTCATTAAAAAATTGTATTGTCTTAACCAAAATTTACGACAACCAAATTCTGATTAGAACAACAAGTTCAATTGGAATAACAAAAATTTTTGTTAGGACAAGACAATTTCAAAATAAAAGAGTAAGAAAATTTTTATTAGTCATATATTAACAAAATAGATGGTACTAAACATTTCTCTCAGTGCAGAATAAATTGTCACTAGTTCCTTTAAAGCAATACATTATAATCGCTATTATTATTTGTTTAATCATACGCATATGAAGATTTAAGTGTCTAATTTATCAATTATTATTATGTTATAATGTGATATTTTTTGTATTATTTTGTATTATTTGTATTATTTTGTATTATTTTACTAGAAACAAATAAATAAAAGCTAATTTAAAAAATAATGAAGTATTTTCAATGACGGTCCAGATCTCTTTAAATAAACGAAAAAATGATGAGTCATTTTCAAAGTGCAGGTATTACCGAAAAAAATGTTTTTAATAAATTTGTCACATTATCAACTTTTTGATATACTTGTACATTCAAAATGAATTATTTCAGCTTTTAAGTTTTTTTTAGCTGTCAGTATGTGAAAATTTGATTCGAATTCGATTCGTTTTTGAATCAGAAGGATTCGATTCGATTCGGCGTAAAGATATCAGATTCGATTTGATTCTTTTTCGAATATGTTGTCACAGATTCGATTCGATTTGATTCGAACTTGAAAATGCTTGATTCGCCCACCTCTAACTGCTACTCATGCTACTCACAATAGGTGTAATATTGAGTGTTCGCCTTTCTATGTCGCCCTGTTCGAAAAACTCGCTACTAACGAGTTCGGCTACCCTCTTTTCAACCTCCCATGGTTTTGTAATGGCGGCTAAATCACAGACTGTCATCAGCATCCCGCGTAGAAGCTCTCGATGATCACCAAATGCCCAGTTATAGCCACCATTGCGTGCTAAATTAAAAAAAGCGCCACGCTTTCTGAAGTAAACTGCCAGATCAGTAGAAAGTATCGCTTCTTCAAGAACCTTTACCACGCGCGAATATTCTTCTGGTGAAAGATTTGATAGGATTTGATTGCCCTGGCTGCTCAAAATCATCAGACATTGATCAAAGTGATGATGTTCCATCGTCGAAGTTGAATATAGTTGTGCCAACGGTGATGAAGCTCTAAAAAGCGAAGTATTTCATATGGATACAAAACTATTCGTAATAAGATAAAGGACATAAATGCACGTATGTGAACTCGGTGTACCCGACAATAAAAAAAAATTGTTTTAATATGCATTAAATTAAGCTTGGTTTATTTCCGTTTGCACAACCTTCTTCCTCTGATGGTGGTACAAGTGATTTCGGAACAGCATCCTCTTACAGATTGAAATCTCAAGGTATCTCAAAGTTACTAGCATATTTTTCAATTTTTTCCCAGCACACTAACGTTGAATCAATATCTCAGAAACGGTGAATTGCGAAAGTTACAATAACATCGCAAAATGTATAGTCAATGTTAAAGAGACGTTGCAGAAACATCCAATGTCCGTTGAATTGAATGGCAACGTGAAACGTAAAATATTTTGCATATAATAATTAATTCAGTATTATTAAAATAAAAGTATTATTGATTAACATCATATTCTAGAACACGAACGACAAAATTATAATTGAAAAAAAAACTTTCCCCCTCAATTGGGAATTAATCAAGCGACGCGGCAACGTCGCGACGCCAAGTGCATAAAAGTATAAAATGGGTCACTTGACGGGTCGCTTGATCGCTTAACGTTTGAATGTCATTGCGTATATGTTCATGTCGCTGCCAAATTTGCGACGCTACCACTAGCTTTATCTGGAGTTTTGACATCAACAAATTTTAGATTAAAGAAACTAAAACTGCAATCAAAAATCTTAAAACACTTTTTTAATATAATGTCATCGGTATCTTTCGATTGCGACCAGTCCGAATAAAATTGGTGCAGCCAATACCGAGATCTGAAGATCGAGTCCCGAAAAGGGAGCATTTCAGCTTTTCAAATTTTTTCAGTCGTAAGTATGACACATACATATAAAGTGTTTTGTCCATTAAGCTGCTTTTCACAATCTCTTCATACAATTTTAATTTTAATATAAAGTTAAAATAAGATTAGCAACGAAAGTACGGGTATAATTTATGTACATGAGATGGGGGCGGGAGCGGGGGCGACGACGACGACGACGACGACGACTATAATCCATTGACAATTTTATATTAATATATTGACAATTTTGGTCACTTTCAGTCTATCTTATGTGTCTCGCGTAATGAAATACTTGGCTAATTACATTTATTTCATATTCGTTTTTGATTAAAAAGAATGTATTCAATATCTTTTTTATGCACTTGGCGTAAACTTTTTCTTTTTTTTAACAAATTTTTTTAGGGTTTCCTCGTTTTCCTAAGCGGTCACCAATTCAATTTTGTACCTGATCCAACGGTGCTTAACCTCTGCAATTATGTGGGAACTGCTGCTTCGATGATCCATGAACACTGAATGTATAAAACTGTGATATACAGATATGTATAATAGAAAGACCACAAGTCGACGTTGCGAATTGGACTGGTCAAACAAAAATAATATTACATGCATAAGCATTCTGTACTCGCGGCCGATTCCCGTGTAAAGGTGTATCATTTAGAAACAAGTTTCGTTAAAAGATCAATTAAAATGACTTAAATTTTCTATTTACATGATATTTTATTATTGTTCATTTTTTACAAAATATAATAGATTTTGATATATAATTTGTTCAATGTAGTTTCAACGTTGTAGCAACATTAACAATCAATGTAGAAGAATCAATGAAAATTCAATTTATGGTTCAATTTGTTTAATATTATTTCATCGTTGCAGCAACAATCAATGTAGAAGAATCAATATAGATACAATATTGATAAAATATTAATACTTCAACATTCAACATTGCAATATTTCAGCAACATTTTTTCAACGTTCTGTGCTGTATGAGTTTATAATTTTAAACCCTTTAAAGTACAAATGAAAAAAAGGTAATACGTATTAAAAAATCTTTTTTTTAATATCAAGTGCCAAGTTCTCATAAATACGAAAATAAATATAAGTGCTCACTTAATTTGGAAAGAATTGTTTGTTCCACGATGATCGAGATCATGACACAAACAGGCAATGATGAGCGCAAGACATTCAATTTCACCAAAGATTTTCCACCATTGCGTAGCCTAAAAATGATTCCAATTCTTATTTCACAAATTGCAATTTACACTACAATCGATAAAAAAAGCTCACCGTTAAAATAGCAAACATCATTTGGGCTACATTAAAAGCATGCCGCCAATTATGATACGTAACGTTCCGATAGTTCTTCTTTACACTCAACAACCAACGACAAAGTACGTCATAATCGATGTGAAATCGTTCAACAAAGTCCAAATCGAGAAACATCCTAAGACACGCAGTAACAGTGTCGCCATCTTCCATATGTATATCGTCAAATTTGAAATCATGCAATTGAAAATGCGCTGATGACGGGACTCTTAAACTCTGTCGAGATAGAGAATACATGATAAACGTATTCAATTAATGGTTTAAATGTTATATGTAGCTGAAATATACACTGTGAAGCTAAAGCACACCAACCTTCAATCTTTGCGCGTCCTCCAACGATGCTGATGCATGGTAACTTAGTACTTCTAAAGTGACGCTTTGTTTTGCCATCGCTATCACTGCCTTTTCATACCTGAAGATCCGATAAATCAAGTCGAATATTCGAGATAGACAAGATACACAAGTACACTCACATGTGCGTATTATGAATTCCCATTCCGCAGAAAATCGCAAACGCTTCAACAAAATTTTCATCGTTCTTTGTAAAAGGGAGATCGTCGAATTTATTGATTAGTTGAATGACGCCTATTATTTGACCGGATGAATTCTTGATGGCCATACAAAGAATTGTTCGATGCCTAAAACCAGTGCCATCGTCCACCAGTGGATCGAATCTCGGATCTTCGTAAGCATTCAATATATTGACAGTCTGAAAAATCTTTTATATCGTCTCGAGCGCTAATGCTTTACAAGAAATTATTATTAATTCAGCGATACTTACTTCACCGGTAGTTGCTACATAACCCGTAATACCAACATTAATAGGAAATCTACTCTCGAAAGGACTGCAATAAGAGGATTTAATTAAATACCCAGAATAAACTTATCGAAAAAAGCTAGACGTATATAAACTTGATTTACCTAGTGCGAGAATCAGAATCCTCGCCAGCGAGATCATTCGCTTCGAAATCAAAAACGCGCGAGAAACTTCCCTTTGAAGCTTTGTGCACGAGCAACACCTGAAAACAATCGTGACATTGTAATGGTGGACAGATACTATGATTATAAGCCCGGATTTTCATACAGACAACAACGCTTTGATACCGAATGCTAATTGTGAAAAACGGGTGATGGGGATAAATTTTATCCCCCACAACCGACTTTTCACCAATCAGCGTTTTTTACTCGCGTAATTGCATTCTTCTCACGACGTTCGTTTATGTCAATTACCTGAACACGTTGGCATTGAATCAATGATTGCGTATGAGTGAGAATTCTAAAAACCATGTGCTCTATCGTACTTTGTTCCTCGAAAATCATTCTAGCCAAATCCAATAAAACCTGATAATATTAATATTAAAACAAATTAGATCCCTCTTGTCGTCATTTCGCTCGGTTCGACGAAATTAACATTTACCTGATTTCTCTTCACCTCTAATTGGCTCTTTTCGTAAAGCTGAGCATTTCTTAAACCGATACCACAGAACTGTAAATAACCAGCGAAAATCTTTTCATCTTGCGCAGTAAATTGTCCTTCGCCGCCAAGCTTGTTAATCACCTGTGCCACTCCGATTACATCACCGTTGCAATCTTTAATAGGCATGCACAGCAAGGCACGCGTGCGGTATCCCGTTAAAGCGTCAATTTCGCGATTAAACCTCGAATCCTGAAACATTTAACGCCTATTTCTATCAATGTAGATTAATTTTAATCTTGGTTCTCATCCACACACGCTCACGCGACGGACGCACGCACGCAGACACACAATTTACTCTTCATTCTTTTCTAATTAAAATAATTTTCGAACTAATATTATTTTCTACCTAAAAAAAGATAAAGAGTTAGTTAAAGAGTTAGTTAAATCGAGATTAAAATTACAAGGGCTATCTAGAAGGTAAACTCCATTTTTAAATTGTGCCGCTTGCGTTCTAAGTTTGTTGATCCTCCTTGAATAGGAACCTCGTAGTTTCAATCCCACGTCATTGATTAAAATAAATTAAAACATCGCTTATATATGAAGTGAATTGAAATGGATTTTAAAAAGTTAAGAATTTGGATTCAGAAATAACCAAACGAATCTATTTCAATCTAATTTCAATCTTTTTCAGAATACCGAATCCTTAATCTTTGATTTTTATCTATATTTTTAATCATATAAATTATTATGATTTTTAATCATATAAATTATTATGTCTATTCCTTCGCCTAAATCACCAATGTTTAATCCAGTACCACCATCGCCAGTCCTCTTAATAATCGGAATGCAAATACCTCCAACATCTCATGTCATGAGTTAAGAAATCCGGCGGGACCACGAGACATATTTATATGTAAATTTTGTATAAGGTACTAGCATTTTTTCATCTTTATTTTACGAATATGTTGCAAGGATTTATTCTAAATCATGAAATTAAAAAATACATATGTAAACTTTATGTAATAAATGAGATCTATCTATAAGAATAAAATAAGTTGTAAAAGTCCGAGAAAAATGTGCTGGAAATAATGTTTATGTAATTTTTGTTCAGAGTCATGTGATCAGTTGACGCCTCTCTCCTACTAACAATAAGCTCTTTAGAATGAACGAATAAACTCCCCCCCTCTCCCTCTCCCTCTCCCTCTCCCCCCTCGCTCTCCCCCTTCCCCTCCCCCTCTTTCTTTCTTTTTTCTCCTTCCCTCTTCCTACCTCTCCTTAATAATAAATAAATTAGAAGAATAAATAGAATAAAGCGAGTAAGAGAGAGAGGGGGGAGGGAGAGATTGAAGGAGGGGAAAGGGAGAGATTGAGGGGGAGTGGAAGGGAAGGGG
>NW_017296345.1:132176-132904 GCF_001594075.2 Trachymyrmex cornetzi | reverse complement strand
CTCCCTGAACAAGGAACAGCGAGCCGCGATCGGCGTGAAGGAGTGTGCTCACATTCTGCAGAATCTTGTGACACAATGATCTCACATCCAATTCATTGCAGATGTCTTTGACCTAAGAGACCTTACAGAAGTTAAATTCTTCAACATAGAGGCTAGCGGTATATTCCATCGAAAAACCTACCAGCTCGAAAATAAGATCTTTCTCGTCGAGGTGCCTAAGCTCGTGACGCGACCGTCTTTGCGGGCGGTTGGAATTACTGGATCCGACCTGTGGCCCACCCGGCTGATACGCATCACTTATCGATACGCTCAAGAAGGTTGGCGTACCATCGATTGTATTGACGATCGGCTTTAGAAGGCCTCCACGTTCGAACTCGTGTGCCGAGATTTTGCGTACCGGTGTCGTGGCTCCCGAACCACCGCCACCACCTCGTCCGGAGGACGAGTTGCCGGCCGCGGCGTAGATTGGATTAGAAAGCTCTACGCAACTACTCGATGATGAGGTTGGCGTTGCGTGTGATACCAGCCATACGTCGACAGTCTGCCGTGTCACTTTTCTATTAACCGGAAAATCGAAAACAGTAATAATATATATAGGGTAAAAGCAGGGATTATGAAATAGCTTGTTTTAAATTAACATTTCTCCGATATAAATGCATATGAAGACTTTAAATTTACACAAAACTCTTGAGGAATATGTTAGCTACAACATCCAATAAATGAAAGTC
>NW_017296345.1:113192-131831 GCF_001594075.2 Trachymyrmex cornetzi | reverse complement strand
CATTACCTGCATGTCGTCATACGACAAATAAAGTCTTTCCGTAGCAATAAACAAGTTTGAAATAGCAATTAATCTGCATAATGTTGTTCATGCAACATTATTAAAAGCGTCTGTGCAATATAAGCACTAAAAAAACTTACCTTCAGTTTGTGAGAACATTTTTAGAAAAAGCTGCCGGATCTTCTTACGTAACGAAAATGAATAAATGTTAATTGTAGCAAAACGGTTGGTCGGAACGAGTTCATTGCTTGTTATGACATGTTTGGTAACAAGTGCAATAACTTTCAGCGACTGCCGCCAGATTGCAATGTTTTGTTTAAAAAATAAACCACTATTCCATATTAGTAGCCTATGCCATAATCCCTGATTTTACCCTATATATATTATACAAGGTGTTTCCTCTACTCGACCATTTAAATATCTCTGTTGTTTTTAATACGAGAAAATAACAAAGCAAAAAGTTGTTCGATTCGTAGGGGCACATATTACGACAGGGAAAAAATTTTTTTCAATGTCTTACACTACGCGCAGAAATTAAAGCATCACCTCTCACACTTTCGAAAAATAGATATACTCCAAAAGAGTGCAACTTCTACATAAATGGTCAAAATGAGATTTTAAAAAAAGCATTTTGTAGCTTGAAATCTCTACTTTCCAAATCTGTATAATGAAATACAATATAACAATTCGGATGATTTTTACAGAACTACACGATTATAAAGAAAGATCCATAAAATCTCAAAATTTTTTGTAAACTTTGCAGAGCTTCATGCCGTGAATGAGAAGTCGGGCACAAATACAATTCACAGCTTTCGAAAGCGTAATCCTTTACCTTTAATTTACTTGTTTCTTTACCTCTGTAGGTTTTTTTAACGAATTATTCAACATTGAAGTAGAAATGGTCCCTTTGACTTTGACTGCTCATAAAAGACGAACAGAGTGACGTATAGCATTTTTAAAAAAAGTAAAAAAAAGTTCAAAGTGTTCTCTTTAAGATGCTTTTATAAATTTTTAGACACAGCCAAGCTTTTTATGTAAAAACTTAAGTGAAAGGTAAAGTTAAAAACTGAGACAATTATCTGTTTCTATTCAACTCAATCTATTCTGATCAAAAAGAGAAAGAAACCCTATGATATTAACGTAATTTTACACTTTAGGGTCTACTGATTTCAACGAGACTCATTCAAAACAGTTGCGATATTTTAAAACTAATGTCCTTCATGTACAATTTTGGGCAAGCGACATGTGCTGATTTGAATTTAATTTTATATCGCAGCATGCGATCACATCACTGGCATTAGCGTTATCCGAAGCGTACCACGTGGAGGTTGCACAGTCGGATTTAGGCTTCTTACGTTTGTGTGCGCGCGCGCGTGTATGTATGCCTGCGTATGTGCACGCGTGTGTGTGTGTAAATGAAAAAATTAAATTTTAATATGAGGTATTGGTGCCTCAATTATAAATTACGTCTCTTAAATGTTTTTTGCATGTTTATGCACCGCCCGATCGCTGCTTGCGGAATTTGATGTCAAACTTGACGGAGTGTTTCTATTAATTGTTTTAATGTTTGTATTCGTAAATAATGTCGTTGCAATCGACGTTCAAGCATATCCCAGACATGCTCAATCGGGTTGAGGTCCGGGTTCATCGGGGGGTGGTTCAAAACGTTAACATGATTTTCTCTAAGAAACGTTTGTGTAATAAATGCAGTATGGCAACAGGCATTATCATGCATAAGTATGAATCTGTGCTCCATCCGATCACGCATTGGAAGAACATATGGACGTAATATTTCGTTGATATATCATATAGACGTTAATCCAGGAGGTGGTATAATAACAAGAGGAGTGCGCGTAAATCGAGATATACCCGCCCATATCATAACGGAACCACCAAAGAAACTACCAATTGGCATACGGCAATTTTCTTCATTTCTCTGTCCACGACGACGCCATACTTGTATTCGTCTATCATTCGGTACAAAGAAAATCGTGACTCATCAGTGAACAATACATTGTTCCAATTCCTTGGTACCAATTAACATGTAAACGTGCGTATGTTAAACGTGCATGTTTGTGACGACGACTTAACATAGGTACACGCACCGGCCGACGTAAGCGAAAATTAGTTTCTCTTAAACGATTTCTAACTGTTATTGCAGATATAGGATGTCGAGGATACTGTCTTCGATTAACAAATCCTCTAGCAGTATCTGCTAGCAGTATCTGCAGTGATCGTACGATTTTGAAGAACGTGTCTAACAATATTTCTATCGACTCTTTCAGTAGTCGCACGACGGCGTCCCTGACCTTGGCGTCTATGAAATTTACCAGTATCTTGAAATCGAGAATAAATTCCAGTAACAACAAATTGATTAACTCCTACTAAATATGCGACATATCGTTGACTGTGACCTTCTTGTAACAGTGTGACGATGTGTATTGTATCATATTCAGTAAGACGTTGTCGCGGCATTATACACAAGAATTCACAAAAATTATCCTAGAAATAATGTGATTAAAATAACAAAGAAAGATTTAATAAATCTAACAGGTATTCAAAATGTTTTTACATACGTTAAATACATAAAACGTTCGTAACGTAAAGCAGTGTTTCAATAAGTACGTATGAAACAATCGTATTCCCAATTTGCTTCTCTTCGTCAGACAAATCAAAAGTGTTTACTGCTTAGAGCACGGAATACATTTGAAGTACTCCGTAACGCG
The DNA here is from genome assembly GCF_001594075.2 of Trachymyrmex cornetzi. Classification (NCBI taxonomy): domain Eukaryota; kingdom Metazoa; phylum Arthropoda; class Insecta; order Hymenoptera; family Formicidae; genus Trachymyrmex; species Trachymyrmex cornetzi. The sequence goes on along the minus strand of NW_017296345.1, from coordinate 129,105 downwards.
TAGTGAAGATTGGAGAAGATCGCCTGGCAAGCGTGCCAACTTACTTACATTACGGCGCTCAATCTGCGGTGTGATCGCATGCTGCGATATAAGATTAAATTCAAATCATCAAATATCGTCTTGCCCAAAATCGTCACTTCAAACATGAAAGACATTAATTTTAAAATGTCGCAACTGTTTCGTATGAGTCTCGTTGAAATCAATAGACCTTAAAATGTAAAATTACGTTAATATCATTGGGTTTCTTTCTCTTTTTGATCAGAGTAAATCGAGTTGAACAGAAACAGATAATTGTCTCAGTTTTCAACTTTACTTTTCACTTAAGTTTTTACATAAAAAGCTTATCTGTGTCTCAAAATTGATAAAAGCATCTTAAAGAGAAAACTTTGAACTTTTTTTGCTTTTTTTAAAAATGCTGTATCTCGCTCCGTTCGTCTTTTATGAGCAGTCAAAGTCAAAGGGACCATTTTTACTTCAATGTTGAATAACACGGTAAAAAAAATCGTACAGATGTAAAAAAAAGTAAATTAAAGGTAAAGGATCACTCTTTCGGAAGCTGTGAATTGTATTTGTGCTCGACTCCTCATTCACGGCATGAAACTACAAAGTTTAGAAAAAATTTTGAGATTTTACGGATCTTCCTTTATAATCATATAGTTCCGTAAAAATCAGCCAAATCTTTGTTTCATTATACAGACTTGAAAAGTAGAGATTTCAAGCTACAAAATGCTTTTTTTAAATCTCATTTTGACCATTAATGTAGAAGTTACACTCCTTTGAAGTTTACCCATTTTTCGAAGATGTGAGAAGTGATGCTTTAATTTCTGCACATATTGTATTTTTTGAGACCTCAAAGTAGGGATGGGCGATGTTTCATTGATTATACAAAAATCGATATTTTTGCCCATCCAATAGGATGGACAAAAACATCGATTTTTTTATAATCAACGAAACATCGCCCATCCCTACCTCAAAGTCTACTTTTTTACAGGGTTATGCTTACCCATAAACTTAAAAAAAATCGATTTTTGGATTTTGATATTTTCTTAAAGTACATACTTTCAAAAATATTCCCTGTAAATTTCAAGTCGATTCAACAAAAATTGACGAAGTTATGTGAGTTTAAAGGTATACTGGTTTGAATGTTTGAAGCAGATATTTTATGTGAAATTGCGTGAGTATTTTTTTTTTAATTTTGTACAGTCCGAACTATTGGGGGAAAATGTAGGGGATTTGATTCTAGCTGTTAGGGATTTTTGGGAGATCCTAAGATATATTTTAGGAGACACCTTTCAAAATCACTTAGCAAACTTCAAACGCATTTTTCTCAAAATCGCATTTTTAAAATCGATGACCAAAATATCTCGAGAACCGCTGCATCAATCAAAATGAAATTTAGTAGGCTTTTTTAATACTCCAAAATCTAGTGCCCGATCATTGCTTTTTTTTGTTGCATATTTTTTTATTGATAAAAGAACGAGCGAATTTTGGTAGAAAAATCGTACCTTTGAATTTGAACAGTCGCCATTTTGTCGCAAATTAATTTTTCAAAAAAATGAACTATCGGGCATTAGATAATTTTATATATTAACTAAATTTGTCGGTTTTTTTTACTTCAGATACACCAGCTCAAAGCTAGAGTGATCACCGCAATACGCTTCTAGAAAAACTACTTCTCGGAGATTACTCACATCTTCCTTAATTATCGATATTTTGCAATAAAAAAAATACTGAATTATCCTCGAAATACATATATTTGAAAACATAAACGTTCATTTCAAAAGCACTTCAAATTTTTTCAAAAACAAATTCCCAAACATACGTGTTTTCCGACCACGCAGGTAGGTACAACCCCTTAAATGGAATTGATTTTTTTACATAATATGATATCTCTAATCATTCTGAATATGAAAGTATTAAGATAGTGATATAAAAAACCAATAGTTCACAAAATATTTTATACCTTACTCTGGCATATATTGATATAAGATGTTAAATAACTCATAAGCTATTAATTTTTCGATTGAAGACGAGGTAATATTTTTCATAAGTTTACTGTTTCTCAGTACATTAACATCTTTCTAGTAGGATGTCAGATTGAGCATCAAATTATTAAATTACTTATCAATTTAGTTTGTGATATTGCTGTTGTTATGTCCAGTGGACTCCACCGTTTCTTCATTTCGCGAACATTCGACAAAATAATCTTTACAACAATGCGTACAAAGACTCGAGCGTTAACAATCATCGATCGGCGAACGTAACAATATTCAAGAAACATGTCGTTCGAAACTTTCCCAGCGATATTGGAAAAATAAACAAAAACATAAATACCCAGAATCGCCTGATCCACGGTAATAAAATTTATGACACACATTACAAATCATGTTAAGAAAATCCTGTTTAAACACGATCAGTTTTAGCAAATGAAAAATTTAAATGCGGATCAAGGATCCTGTGTAAATAAATATTCATATTTCCAAAAAAAGCAAGTTAAGGGGCGTTTTCTCGTCAATAACAGAAAGTTGGTAAAATAATTGCAGGATGACAAAGCATAGCTATGAACTTTTTGTTTCGTTTCTAGATCATAAAATTTAAGCAAATACTATTTAGACGAGAGAACGCATATTCAAGTAAGAAAAGAGAAACCGACGATTGAAAAAAGGAAATATGAAAATTCGGGTAAATCATAACCAAACTGTATAATGCGCATAAAAAATCATAAACAATTAAATATTTCGTAAACTGTTGTGTTTTAACATGATTTATACTATTTTGGATTAATGGGACGGATACACTATTACTACAATTTATTAAAACTTATATAATAATGTTAAAACGCTCGTCTAACTTAAAACAAAAACGCAGTTCAAGGCTTTTTTCGAGCAATAATTTTATTCAATATTTAGTTCATCTTAATACTATGTTCAATTCTATTTGGTTGTACAAACCACGCAATTTATTACAACCATTCACAAATCAGGAATCTAATAACTACCATTTACAAACGTTTCAGCTTACAAAGCCTTCTTCAGTGTACTTTACCCTAAACTCATACTGATTTATTTTTCAAATGAAATATCTAATAATTTGTAGTCAATTTCTTATTATAGTCCTATCAAAAATACTTATTAACAATCATTCTTAGGATTAAACTTTCTATAAACTATAAGCAACTTTCAACAGGTTCTGTGTTTTTCGTCAAACCTCCAATGTCACGCTCCAATTTTTTTATATTATACAATTAGGTCGTCAAATATGAACTGGCCTCGTGGTTATTCAAACCGCATGTCTCAAAGAGAGTTCCATAAACACCATCACAATGCATCTTGTCTCATACAATTCACTTAGCCGCAATTATCGTCATAAAAACTTCTATTAATTAAAAAACAAACCAACTAAATTTACAAACCTTGACAATTTATTTTTGAAATCAAAAATTTAACTTAAGGTTACTCACAAAAAATATATATTTAAATTTACTTACGGTAGAGTAGATAAAACGTTTAATGTACGAACAACAACGTGTTAGTCAAGACAAAAGCAGTACTATTCTCAAATTACATGAACTATCCGAAATGATCAACCAGAATTGTGTAAAAATGTCAAATGTTAAACGATTGAAACGATCTTCTAATTGTATGTAATGCTCGAATGTGCTAGTCGTTCAACGACTGTAGAACAATGACAACGACAATAAATAACGGCACGTGCCTAACCAATAACCCCGAGTCAGTTCAAAATTTTTTAATTTTTCTTATCACGCATATAATCGAGTATGTTCGAATACGCTTTGTCCAATAGTTCCGTATCCTTCATTAGATTTAAACCTTTTGTCTGCTCTTTTATATGGATCATTTCAGATATATTTCTTTTTTTATAATTTTTTTCAAAATCCAAAATATTGACCCCATCCCAATTAAATTCATGATTAGTTTCATTAGCATGTTTTGTAATAACCGAATGTTTTGATTGATCTAACTTAAAATTATTTCTATGTTCCTTTAATCTCGTTTTTAACTGTCTCTTGGTTTGTCCAACATACGAAGCCTCACAGTTTTTACAATCAATTTTGTAAATGACGTTATTATTATTTTCAAGTCTATTCTTATCTTTTTGAGCCTTAATAAATCTATTTAAATTATTAATACACCTGTAACCAATCATGTAGTTGGCTTTGTTAATAGATCTTTTAACTTTTTCATTCACGGATTTAACATATGGAACGACCATGAGTTGTCTCAACCCATGGTCATCATTACTAATATCTTTCGACACGTCTTTCTGAGCTAAATTTTTAATTCTGTTATTAATATTTTTAAAGATGAAATCCAAAGGATACCCATTATCCAATAAAATTTTGATGATGAATTCTAGATTTTTATTGTAATAGATCGGGTCCGATAACAATATCACTCTATCTAATAAACTATAAATTACTCCGATTTTGTGACAATTAGGATGATTTGAAAGGAACGATAGGTATCTACCTGAAAAAGTCTTTTTGTGGAACCAATCTATTACTAATGTGTTGTTGTCATTAGTAATCCTTAAATCTAAAAAGCTCAGCTCATGGCAAACCTCATATTCAACTGTAAATTTAAGTCTCACATGTTGTTCATTAAACGCTTTTACTAACTGCGGAACTTTTTCTGTTGGGACAATCAAAAACGAGTCATCAACATATCTGAAATATGGTAGATCCTGTAGTTGTAATGAATTAAGAGCTTTAACTTCTATGTCTTCCATCACTATGTCGGCTATGATGGGGGAAAGAGGGGAACCCATAGGAGTGCCAAATGTTTGTTTATAGATGGTCTCATTGAAAGTAAAATAGGTTGACGTCAAAATAAATTTAATTACATCTAAAAATTCTTTTTTTGGAATATTCGTGGCACCCTCTATGGAACTCCATCTTCTCTCCAAACCCTCAATAGCAAGTTCTATTGGAATATTCGTGAAAAGTGATTTTACATCCAACGAAATCATACTTTCATTCGTGTTAACATGTAATCCCTTCAGTCTTTCAAAAAGTTCGAAACTGTTCTTTATATTACTCCTTGCAGAAGGAATATTTTTTGAGATAATATTCTGCAAGAATCTAGCAAGCTGGTATAATGCTGTGTTTACAGAAGAGACAATAATCCTGAAGGGAATCCCATCTTTATGGATCTTAGGTAATGCATACGCTTTTGGTAAATAAGAATCGCTAGATCTCAATCTCCATAATTCAATGTCGTTAATATAGTTTTTCTGGTGCCATTTTTTTAAAAGATTGTTAAGACTTTTTTCCAAAGTCACCGATGGATTCTTTGTTACAATGGTGTAAGTTTCCGTGTCATTAAGCAATTCTGTCATTTTATCATTATATAAACTTTTTTCTAATGCTACTGTAGCATTTCCCTTATCAGCACGAGTAAACAAGATATTCTCATTATTTTTGCACCAATTAGAGGTAAATTTCAACATATTGCTAATTTTAATATCTTGAGCGTTCCTATCTGAGTTATTGTGTAAAAATTCGTTAAATTCAGGAATGACTATATTTCTAATATGTGTAACAAAAGATGAGTTGTTTTTATTGTTCATACTCTCGATATCTTTTATATACTCTCTGACAATTTTTCTTTTATTTGTAAAATCCGGTAAACTAAATTTGTCCCCTAGTTGTAATAAGTTGGATACCTCATGTGGAATAACTTTATCCGTCAGATTAATAAACCATTTATCATTCGTATGGTCTAAGGGATTAATATGACAATCATAAAATTTTTCAGGAACTATATTAACGACAGACACACTATCATTGGATGCTCCTGAATCAAGGTCCGTTCTGCCAACACGCATTCTATTTATTCCGTTGTCATTCTTAAAAACTTGGAATGAAATCGGTACAATACGTTTATAGTTTTCAATTGTGTTTTTCTTTCTTAACCATATAATTTTCTTATTATGTTTATATTGTAATCTTCTTTCGCATTTTTCAAAAAATTGTTGCTGATACTTTACTATGTCAAGCCATATATAATCTGGTAAGATTCCAATCAACTTCCAAGTTATCAGAGTCAAGTCTTTCTGTAATTGACTCACAGATCTATGTAAATCGAAAATTTCCCAGTTTAATAATTTCTTTTTAAAATAAAGTACCGAACTATCATATTTGTTTTTTGTTCTGAAGTGTTTAAACGTTATTGTACTTCTAACCATATTATTTAAGTGAGCAGGGATAATTCCATTATCTTTACTTAAGTACATAACCTCAAAAATTTTAATTTCGACCTTGTCTCTATTAACTTATAATTAGAATCAACCCATCGTTTTAATAAAGTAACAGCATAGATCCCAAACCACAACCTAATATATTGAAAATTAATCTTTGTATTGTTCATATTAGCAAACCTATATTATAAATACTTAATCTAATTAAACGTCCAATTAAGCCAACGTATACAAACAATAATGTTAAAACGCTCGTCTAACTTAAAACAAAAACGCAGTTCAAGGCTTTTTTCGAGCAATAATTTTATTCAATATTTAGTTCATCTTAATACTATGTTCAATTCTATTTGGTTGTACAAACCACGTAATTTATTACAACCATTCACAAATCAGGAATCTAATAACTACCATTTACAAATGTTTCAGCTTACAAAGCCTTCTTCAGTGTACTTTACCCTAAACTCATACTGATTTATTTTTCAAATGAAATATCTAATAATTTGTAGTCAATTTCTTATTATAGCCCTATCAAAAATACTTATTAACAATCATTCTTAGGATTAAACTTTCTATAAACTATAAGCAACTTTCAACAGGTTCTGTGTTTTTCGTCAAACCTCCAATGTCACGCTCCAATTTATTTGAAACATTTTTTTATATCATCAAAAATACGCGAGATATTCAACATGTTTGATTTAAGTGGATCATCCTGTATATAGTTTGAACCAAAGCACAACAGAATATAAATAAAATTGTTTTTAGTTATATACATATAAAACAAATTAACAAATTAAATAAAGTTGTACATAATTATTATGGAATAAAGAGTAAAATATTATGCAACACTTACAATTTTCATGAAGGCAAATATACAAATAATATATATTGATAAATTTTCAGCTGTCTATTACGATTGCGAAGTAAAAAACTTTTATGAAAAACTTTTCCGTTTTACTGCCGATACGTGGATGATATAATTATGGCAGTCTTTTCCGATCAGATTTTGTCTATCCAGAAGACCTTTAATAGCATACACAATCGATTACAATTTACTGTTGAATGTGAAGAGAATCATAACATAAGTTTTTTAGACATGTTACTTTTATAGTAGAGGTTGGTGTGATAACGGTGAATTGATTTAAAAAAAAGACATATTCGGGTAGATATCTTTCTTATTTGTCTAATCACCCACTGTGTTATAAGATTGGTGTACCTTATACAGTCTAGTGGATCGAGCAGTTCTGTTATCACATCCTAAATTTTACGAAAAGAACTTGGAAATATGCATTCGAATTCTTCTGAACAACGGATATCCATTAGATTTAATATTTAAACTGTTCAATATAAGAATAAAAAGTTGCTCTCAACAAAAATGCCACGCAAGAACGATGACAACAACGTTCATATTAATAATGAAGTAATCTCTAATAAAAAAAAATTTTTTGTACTTCCATTCATCCGCAGTGATACGCATGATTAGCAAATCAGTCTATAGTATAGGTTACAGATCAACAAATTAAACAAATTTATAAAAGCGCATAAAAATAAAAAAGTGTATTCTGACAATAATAATATAATTTATAAGATTCAATGTAACAATTACGACGTTTCTTATGTAGGACAGACAAAGAAGAAACTCAATATCAGAATAAATGAGTGTATTAACATTATAAAGCTTGACTCATCTGGACATTCGATTATAACGGAATATACAGGGTGATTCAGAACAACCCAAGTGTCCCTGAAGAGGTCAGGTATTCCTTACCGAATTCTAAGACAATTTTTTCTTTACGAAAATATTGTCCGCAGCTTAGTTTTCAAATTACAAGAAGAAATAGCGTATCACTGGTCACGTATAGGAGACGGGCAGAAGCGGCGCTCACGGTTAGACGCGGACTAACGCGGACGCTTTACGCACAGGGAGCACACTGACCAGACGCACATTCATACGTTTATAAAAACCTGTTCCTTTTTACCTTTCCCCTCTACCACACTATCTCTTTGTCTTTCACATACTTTAAATATGCTAATTTCATTAAATTATAAAATAGAATTGTTACGTCCAGGAGGACTCCACGATTTCCTCGTTTCATGAATACTTAACAGGGTGAATGTTGAGATAGGGCCCGAGGAAAAAATGCAGAGAGTTAACGGTCACCGATCGGCGAGCGTGATAATATGTAGGAAATGTGTCATTGAAAGCCTTTCCAACGATTTTAGAAATGCGACAAAAAAACATAGATACCCAGGATCACCCGACCCACGGTAATGAAACTTATGACAGAGTTACAAACCATGTCGAGAAAGTTCGGTTCAGTTTTAATAAATATCTAAATGCAGATCGGGAATCCTGAGTGAATAGAAGGTCGCATTCCCAAACGTGTAACAACGTGTTGAAAAGCGTACTTTCGTTAACAACAGGAAGCAGTAAAATGAAAATAGGATGAGAGGAGTAGTTTTTAATTTTTTGCTGTCGGTAATAAAATTTGGAGGAAATATTGTCTAGACGAGAGAACGCACGTTCGAGTAAGAATAGGTGAAAAGAAAAAAGGGGGGAAATGCGAGCTTTCAAATTGTCGCGGCCGGGTCGTTTGGAGAGGGAGGGATGAGCGAAATACCCTCTCTCTTCAAAAAGAAAACCTAAAACTAAACTCGCCAATGGGTGACCGTAGACCAGAAAATCTAGAGAAGGTGATGACGTATCACCACTAAGTTCTCAAGGGATGAAACTTGCAATGCGGGTAGAGTAAATTTTGAAAATAGTTCGCCAGTAAGAATATGAAACACAAATTTCTTACCAAAAACAGAAAAATCTCTCCAACTCGAATCCCCGATTTTTCCCACTTAACACTTCTCATCAGAGGACCATCCTTCAAAGCTATTATACCTATATAAACTGTGACACAACCAAACTCGCTCTCATTATTTTCTCACTATTTCCTGCTCATATTCTGTGTTCGGTTCTGTCAGTCAGTCAGTCATTTTCGAAGTATAACAGTCATTATCTTCACAATATATTCGGCCAGTCGATCTAGTAACGTAGATACAGTTCAGTGCATTATTGAAGATCCAATACCTCGCTGAATTCCACTGAGATCGGGCCGATCACCGAGCCCCTTTAGGAAGACAAGGACACCAGATAATTCGAACAAGGCCCGAAGTCGGCCTTATTTAGAAGCGCGTAAACTATTGGACCAGACTTACGCGGAATTTCAACGCCACGCGAATTCGAGGAATCTTGAGAACCGCCCAACAACACCATCACCGGCGCAGCCGGCACCAGCGGATTCACCGAAGCCACCAATCCAGCCGTTGGCTATAGTAGCGGCTTCCAGATCACCTTCTCGATCACCTCCTCTTTCCTGTTCACTTTCTCTACCTTCCCGCGTACATTTTCCCATCCCCGAAACTGCTTTTCCTGCATTGTCCGACGCTCTGACTATACGTATTTTTTCCGACACACAGCCGCTAACACCGGATTCATCTATTGTCTCAATCCCGTTTTCACCCCGAAGAATTCTATTTCCGACGAACTCCACGGACAGCGTGGAGTTCCTGGAAGAAATCCCTCCTCCACCACCTAGATCCTACTACCACCTGCAAGAGAGTGATTCATTCGAGTCACTCGTTACGCAGTTCCCGCGGACTACCGAACATATTCCCGAGGGGAATTTCACAATTGGGGCCCACTACTTTGATCCACAGGAAATCCGACGTGCAATTGCCGCTCTCCCTCTTCGCCCGATATCCCCGTGTTTATTCCGAATTCTGCTTGTTGCTATTTGGTACCGGTTGAATTCTTTTTCAACCTGTTCCCTCCTACTTCCGCTACTATACGCGAAATATAAAAAAAAAACAAAACCATGCTCGTCCTGAGTTTCATTCTCTAACAATTTACACACAAATTGTTATTATTTAACCAAATAAAACGAACCTTCATGGTGCAAGAAAAATTATAATAACCATATACTTCCTCATTGTGAAAACAATTTATTTATTTATATTAACCATTTTTACTAGTACCCAATGTTAATTCATAGTATTGGAAAGAGTAAGGGCACTGGGAGTCTGGTGCAGAAGACGTCGCGCAAATAATACACTTATAAAGAGTGAAACTTCTTTAATCACTAAACACGCTTACATGTTTCGACTCATTTTTGAGCCTTCCTCAGAGCAAACACATATTAACATATATAAAGTAAAAATTATCCTATCATGGTGAGCTCCCCTACATCGAGAATTTAAATGTCAGAATTAAATAAAAAGAAAGAAAAGAAAATGAAAAAGAAGGAAAATATTAAAAATGTCAAATTAAAGAATATAGAAACTAATTTATCGAAAAACTAACCGAAAATACGGACAATCACCACGATTACAAAGTACCGTATCGCAAACAATATTATGAATAATTCAAGAACCGGTTCCTAATATGTTGACCAGTCGGTATCAGACACAGTGAGTCACTTTTTTAGTTATTAGCTAGTACTAATGAAAATTGTAAAATGATAAAAGAAATTTTGTCAGAAGGACTTATTACTGTACGAGCGACACCGACTGACAAGACGTGACAACAACTCGAGCTTTTATAGTTTATCTATAATCGGGAGGTAGGCCTTCGGAAGCCCCTCCATATCCGTCTGTAGGTTGAGTCCATGCGTTTGTCTTCTGAAGAATATCATCTTCGAAATCAATCTCTTCCTGTAGTGAGGTTCCTCGTCCAATATTGCAACACTGTCCCAGTCAAAATCGTGTCCCTCTTGCAACCGATGTTCCGTTATAACACTGCGAGCAGACGTGTTCCATCGGATGTGGTTCTTATGTTCCGTGATTCTTGACTTCAGTTGTCTACACGTCTGTCCAACATAACTCGCGTCGCAGCTCTTGCACGAAATCTTATAAACAACCTTCGACTTCTTATCACGCGGTAAGCGGCCCTTATGCACCCTAATAAATCCTCGCAATTTATTAACACTATAAAATGACACCCTCATATGCTCGCTATTCAATCTATTAAACTTCTCAGTAATACCACGAACGAAAGGAACAGTGAACCACGAAGGCTGTACTACATCAACGCTATTATCACTAACAACTCTCTTCCTATTACTAGCCATAATAATATTTTTTAAACGGTTGTTAATATTCTCAAATATAAAACTCAAAGGATAATCATTCTCTAACAATGCTTTAATTACAAAACACAAATTATCAAAATGGAATTTAGGATTCGAAAGCAAAATCACCCTATCAACTAATCCCGCGATTGTACCTATTTTTTGAGAAACCGCGTGCTGTGACCAAAAGTTCAAATATCTACCCGAAAAGGTTGGCTTGTGGTACCAATCAAATTCTATCAACTCATTATCCCTAATCACTGTAACATCCAAAAAATTTAACCTATCACCCCCCACTTACATAGTAAACTGAAGCCTAGGATGCTGAGAATTAAAGATATCAAGAATGGAACTAACCGAAGAAACAGGCGCTGCCATGATTATATCGTCAACATACCTATAGTAAAGGGGCAACGGAAACTTAACCAAAGACAAAGCTCTACTCTCCAACATACGCATAACTAAATCCGCGATGACGGGAAACAACGGGGAGCCCATGGGAGTACCATAATTCTGTTTATAAATAACAGTATCAAACACAAAGAAAGCAGAATCTAAAAAAAATGAATCTCCTTGATGAATTCCTCCTTCGGTAAACAACAATCTCTAGAAATAAATCGCCAATGGTCTTGGATACAGTCCATCGCATAATCAATGGGAACGTTAGTAAAGAGGCTAACAACATCCAGTGACATTAACTGAAATTCCTCACTCAACCGCCTACCATCAAGTTCCTTAATGAGTTTAAAACTATTATCGATATGACTATCCGCCTTAGGAATTGTTTTAATGATAATACTATGAAGAAACACTGCTAACGAATATAAAGGACTGTTTATTGAAGAAACTATTATACGAAAGGGGCAGTCCTGCTTATGTATCTTCGGAAGAGCGTAGGCCATCGGAAGTATCCCGTCATTACATAACAAACCTCTATATGTGGAATCAGATATATACTTCTTTTCTTTCCACTTAACTAATAAAGCGCCGAAGCCCGTAACCATTCGCCTCATCGGATCCCTTACAACTACCTCATAAGTATTGACATCTTGAAGCATTTCATTTACCTTGGAAATGTACATTTGTCTATCCAATTTTACCGTCACATTCCCCTTATCCGCGCGAGTAAAAATCACCCTATCGTTCACATCCCTTAAAATAACCCTAGTATCTTTCTCTAAATGGAACAAACTCCTACCTACTTCCGTGCAATGTAAAGAACAAGAAGCTAAGTTATTTAACACAGGAAGTGAGTGGTTCGAGATCGAAATCCGCTCATCTATAGGCAATTTATAAATATTACTTTCGATACACTTAATAAGATCGACCGTTAAATTTAATCTATTGTTAAAAGGTAAGGCAAAGTTCTCTCCCAATTGCAAAAAGTTCTGTATATTAGAAGGTATGGAAACGGTTGACAGATTCACGAACTAGCCATTCCTTTGTGATAGTGGAGAGAAATTACCGGAGATTTAAAAAAAAAGGGAACTATTCCCAAGGAGCAATTTTTTTTCGTGAATGGGTCGAAGGCAATGCGAATGAAGGATTCCTGAGTTTTCCAGATCCCCGTAGTCCGGAACATTGTTTCTTTTAACATTAAAAAAAAATAGCGTTTTTTACGTTTTCTTCTTCAGTTTTTTGCGAATATCTCAGATTCTATTCGTCGCACAGAGAAAAAAAATACCAAATTGTCGTAATAAAATTGTCTATAAAAAAGTATTAGACAGTGAAATCGGAAATCTTGCAACATAACCTCAAAAAAAATAAAATCCACCAGACATGGTAAATTTTCGTTTTTATTTTTTTTAATTTTTTCTAATCCGGCAATTTAAATGATATTGCAGGAAAAGTTACTTCTAATGACCTGACTTCTAATTACGTGTAAAAAATTTGAATTGAAAATATTCATTAGGACGGTCGTAATGCCCGTTTCAATTTCAAAATTGATCAGCTTGTAACTTTTGGGCATTATACGGGAGATGACTTTTTTTTAATTTGTAGATTTTTTTATGCTCTTTAAGATGGTTATAAACAATATAGTCAAAATCCAAAAAAACTATTTTTAAAATCGAATTTTTTGAAAAATTTGTATTTTTTCTCCTCTTTTCATATAAAAATTCTACTTTAAACAATAAGTTTCTATTTTTTTTAAACAAATTAACAAAATAATGTACGCGGATTGTGGTTAACATATGCAGATCCCCAATTTTTGTTCATAATTATAGAAATAAACTTTTTATCTTACTTCCTACATTAGGAATCACAAATTATATAGGCTATCTGTGATTGGGCACAAATTAAGTACAAACACAACATTTCGATTAAAAATTTATTTAAATTATTACTAGTGTACACGTTTTCGTTTTGTTACGCGTAATTCGTCGGAAAAATCGGAGTCGCTTGTATCGCAAGAATAAAAATTGTAACCATCTTCGACGTCGGTGTAGAGCCAGTCTGATTCAGCATGTGAGCTTTCAGATATAATATCGTCGATGCTCAATTCTGACGTTTGTGAGTCTGTTTCACACACTGAAGATGTATCAGCGTCACCATTGTCGTCTCCTAAATATTCCTCTTGGACTTCGTCTTGACAAACTGTAGAATTTTTACAGTTTAGACCGGCGCAATACCTACATGCAGCTGCGCACTTTATTCCATGTTTCTTGCACGTGCACTGCTTTGTTTTGCAACCAGATTTGCATCCGCAAGCTATTGACTCTAAGAGGCTATCTGGTAATGGTTTCGCACCTTTCGGTAAAGCGACTGGAATTAAACCATTATCTGACATCTCCCATCCGTGATCCGTCGGCAATTTATTCGTATTCAGCAACCATTTCTGAACCTGCAAATAAACTCGTAGCACGTGATCGTTCGCTGCAGATGTAGTCAGAGGCAGTTGCAAAAGTTTGCACGCAGTGCTCGTTGTATGCTTTTGGAAGCATCTAAATCTTAAAATGCTCAAATCTATGTACTTTTCTGGATCAGAATTGTATAAAGCTTGTATACAACTTTTACCTGCTGCATATAATGACGTTTTCGTAGCCGCGGGATCATAAAAGTTGCGAATGTCCTTTTCAAAACATTCGTACTTGCGCAAGCAAAAAGTATGTAGCGTAGCGCAAGCAAAAATAATTATCTGTAACAAAAAAATTGTACGATTATATATGCTGTATGTAATATAAATACATAAAAATTGATATTTTTATTGACAATTTACGAACGTAAAAGACAGTCAGTTAAAAGTTATTTTAAAACATAAATTTAACATACCTTCTTAAATAAATAATTTTATATACAATATTTTTTTCTTATCCAAATAAACTGTTCGTATACACTGCCAGACCACAACGCACATCTGCTGCTAGAGCACGACTGGATTCTATTCAGAAATGGCAGGGACGGGGCCTAACGGTCGAAAATTATTACCGGTGCTAAAAATATTGGGCCTGTAACGCGTCATAGTATTTCAATACAAACATTCCAATCGTATTATACATTCTTCAACAAATAACCTTGTGATTTAAGGTAATGAAAGAAAGATAAAAAGTTTATTTCTATAATTATGAACAAAAATTGGGAATCTGCATATGTTAACCACAATCCGCGTACATTATTTTGTTAATTTGTTTAAAAAAAATAGAAATTTATTGTTTAAAGTAGAATTTTTATATGAAAAGAGGAGAAAAAATACAAATTTTTCAAAAAAATCGATTTTAAAAATAGTTTTTTTGGATTTTGACTATATTGTTTATAACCATCTTAAAGAGCATAAAAAACCCACAAATTAAAAAAAAAAAGTCACCTCCCGTATGATGCCCAAAAGTTACAAGTTGATCAACTTTGAAATTGAAACGGGCATTACGGCCGTCCTAATGAATATTTTCAATTCAAATTTTTTACACGTAATTATGGTTATTAGAAGTAACTTTTCCTGCAATATCATTTAAATTGGCGGATTAGAAAAAATTTAAAAAAATAAAAACAAAAATTTACCATGTCTGGTGGATTTTATTTTTTTTTGAGGTTATGTTGCAAGATTTCCGATTTCACTGTCTAATACTTTTTTATAGACAATTTTATTACGAACAATTTGGTATTTTTTTTTCTCTGTGCGACGAATAGAACCTGAGATATTCGCAAAAAACTGAAGAAGAAAACGTAAAAAACGCAATTTTTTTTTAAATGTTAAAAAAACAATGTTCCGGACCACGGGGGATCTGGAAAACTCAGGAATCCTTCATTCGCATTGCCTTCGATCCATTCACGCAAAAAAATTGCTCCTTGGGAACAGTTCCCTTTTTTTTTAAATCTCCGGTAATTTTTCTCCACTATGAGGTAAATGATTGGTACCACAAGTCAACCTTTTCGGGTATATATTTGAACTTTTGGTCACAGCACGCGGTTTCTCAGAAAATAGGTACAATCGCGGGATTAGTTGATAGGGTGATTTTGCTTTCGAATCCTAAATTCCATTTTGATAATTTGTGTTTTGTAATGAAAGTATTGTTAGAGAATGATTATCCTTTGAGTTTTATATTTGAGAATATTAACAACCGTTTGAAAAATATTATTATGGCTAG
>NW_017296345.1:112741-113030 GCF_001594075.2 Trachymyrmex cornetzi | reverse complement strand
CCCTTACCGCGTGATAAGAAGTCGAAGGTTGTTTATAAGATTTCGTGCAAGAGCTGCGACGCGAGTTATGTTGGACAGACGTGTAGACAACTGAAATCAAGAATCACGGAACATAAGAACCATATCCGATGGAACACGTCTGCTCGTAGTGTTATAACGGAACATCGGTTGCAAGAGGGACACGATTTTGAGTAGGACAGTGTTGCAATATTGGACGAGGAACCTCACTACAGGAAGAGATTGATTTCGGAGATGATATTCTTCAGAAGACAAACGCATGGACTCAACC
>NW_017296345.1:96864-112505 GCF_001594075.2 Trachymyrmex cornetzi | reverse complement strand
TAATATTGTTTGCGATACGGTACTTTGTAATCGTGGTGAGCGTCCCTATTTTCGGTTAGTTTTTCGATAAATTAGTTTCTATATTCTTTAATTTGACACTTTTAATATTTTCCTTCTTTTTCAATTTTTTTTCTTTCTTTTTATTTAATTCTGACAATTAAATTCTCGATGTAGGGGAGCTCACCATGATAGGATAATTTTTACTTTATATATGTTAATGTGTGTTTGCTCTGTGGAAGGCTCAAAAATGAGTCGAACCATGTAAGCGCGTTTCGTGAATAAAGAAGTTTCACTCTTTATAAGTGTATTATTTGCGCGACGTCTTCTGCGCCCGACTCCTAGTGCCCTTACTCTTTCCAATTCTTTGATTTGTAAGGAGTCTTGATTAGTTTGATTTATTAACGGATTAATTCATAGTAATAATCTTAGTTGTAATAATAATCTTTATAATATTATGTATACAACTTTGCTTCCGCCATTTTCCTATAGATGACTTTAGCGGTAAATGGTGGTCGAAATAAATAGATCATAGACGTCATACAATAAACTTGGGCATCTGTCAACATAACCCCATAGAAACATTACTCGATTTGTGTCTGCATCATACAGTTATTCTTGATTGAAAATGTCAGTTTACGATCCAAATTCTCGTTATTTGCGGGAGGTTTTAATTTTCTGCTTCAGTATGAAGAAATCTGCGGTTGAGGCTCATCGGGTGGCACTCAGTTGAATCGCGGTGATACCGATTGATCACGGCTCAATTGGACACGAGCCACTCACAACGCTTGAGACTACAAAGCTCCTAAGCACTGGTCGCTGTGATTAGTGGTGTCCAATCGAGCCGTGATCAATCGGGATCACCGCGGCTCATTGATTGCTCTCAAATACTTATGGTGAGGCCGCTATTAGTCAAAGAAAGTGTTGGGAGTGGTTTCAACGCTTCAAGAACGGTGATTTTGACGTCGAAGACCGGCATAGCGGTAGAAGAGAGAAGGTTTTCGAAGATGCAGAATTGAAGGCATTGATCACTTGATCAAGACTCGTGTCAAAATCAAGAAGAATTGGCACGATCATTAGGAGTGACTTAACAAGCCATTTCAAAACGCCTCAAAACCATGGGAATGATTCAGAAGCAAGGAAATTGGGTGCCGTACGAGTTGAAGCCGAGAGATGTTGAATGGCGTTTGTTTGCTTGTGAACAACTGCTTGAAAGGCAAAGACGGAAGGGATTTCTGCATCGTATTGTGACTGGGGACGAAAAATGGATTCATTACGATAACTCCTAGCGCAGAAAATTATTGGGAGTTCCCGGTCATGCTTCCACGTCGACGGCCAAACCGAATATTCACGGCTTCAAGATCATGCTCTGTAATTGGTGGGACCAGCTCGGCGTAGTGTATTATGAACTGTTAAAACCGACTGAAACAATCACAAGCGATCGGTATCGAACGCAATTGATGCGTTCGAGCCGAGCATTGAAAGACAAACGGCCGCAATACGAGAGACACGATAAAGTGATTTTGGAGCATGACAATGTTCGACCCCATGTTGCGAAAGTGGTCAAGATATACTTGGAAACGTTGAAATGGGAAGTCCTACCCCACCCGCCGTATTCTCCAGATGTTGCTCCTTCTGACTATCGCTTGTTTCGATCAATGGCACACGGCCTGGCTGACCAGCACTTCCGGTCTTATGAAAAAGTAAAAAATTGTATCGATTCGTGGATCTCCTCAAAGGATGATCAGTTTTTTCGACGCGGGATTCGTACGCTGCCCGAAGGATGGGAGAAAGTAGTGGCCAGCGATGAACAATACTTTGAATCATAAATGTATAACCAGTTTTTTATAATAAAGCCTCGAATTTCGGAAAAAACGGGGGAAGCAAAGTTATACACCTAATAATTCTAATTTATAATTATAATTTTATCTATGTGTAATCTTTTTCATTATTTTTTTATTTGTAACCTGTTTACGATAAGTAATGATTAGTTTTAATAAATAATGTTAAAAAGTTTACATCTCTCTCTCTCTCATTCTCTATTCGTAAAACCCTGAGACCTCGTAGTTCATAAGCCTTACCTTTTCAGAGATCGCATGTGGTCCAGTCCAGAGTTAAAAGGATTAGATTCCTTGACTCGAAATTTAGGCCGACGATCGCTCGTTGGAAACATGCGTTAAAGCGCCCATGCGGGATGTTGACCCATATTCCGAAGCGAGCACAAAGGGGTACGTTCGACTAGCGGTACTCGCCTCCGTGCGGATATCTGCGAGACGAGAGTCTGACCGTTCTTCCAACCACCCTCACCCTTTCCGCTCCTTTCGCTCCAATAAGATAAATAAATTTGAAAATCTCCAAGGGTTTCAGTGTTGGTAACCTAGAAACAGTGGCCGATCGTACTAGGGCCGTAAAATTATCGTACCTAACCCAGAATTATCGTACATACATACATCGCGCGCGCGAACATAATTTAAATACGAAATATGTAAAATTTTATTCCGTAATTAAGAGACGGTCAGAAATAACAATTTTATTTATTACTTAACGTTGAAGTTATTTAGGCTGAAATCAGCTTCCAAAATAGATCAGAAACTTCTCGATCAATTCTCAACCGATTTCGCTGAAATTACACATTTAGCACTTTAGAAGCCCCTTAATACACGATCATTGAAACAATAACCTATATTTTTTTTTATTCCAAGAGCTTAAACATTCTATAGAATAAATTGTATTTCTATAATATTCGGGTTAAAAATACAAATTGGAAAGTAATTATTTCAGTATATTTAAAACAATTTTAAAAGAAAGAAACGGTACAAATGTGGCTTTTTACATATGTTGACAGTAGACAGTAAGTTCACTTGTATTGTCAATACCACAATTTTTTATGTATGTATTACATATGTATATTTTTTCGTATTTATCGTAGTAGCATCAATTATAGTCATTTCACTTCACAGATTAAGCCACGTAACTAGAACGATAAATTTTTGATAAGGCTAAACACTATATAACTCGCAAATTATAAACGAACAGACTTCAAAGAACAAATAATATTTAAAATTCATACTTAATTTCTATGATTTTTAATAAATATCAGGTCATTTAATTCATCGTCTTCTTCAATGCCTACTCTGTTGGTAATATGTATATAAAATTAAGAGAGAAGAGTAATGAGTCAGAAATATAAAATTATCGTATTTTAGACATACGATAATGAAGTGTTATCGTACATCGTACGTATAAGTAAAATGTACATGTACGATAATTATCGTATGGTTACCAACACTGAAGGGTTTGGACGTAACAGAATGATGAAATTAAAATAAATATTAAAACGTTTGAATATCGGATTGTATTTTAATTACATGGATAAAATTATTAGAAAAACGTCGTAAAAGAGCGAAATTAGACAATAATTACGTGCGATAAGCATTATAAAACTATTATTGACATACAAATCATACAATCATTTCAGTACGTAGCATTTAAAGAGCGTTTCTTACAATTTGATTTACTGAAATACTTTTAGACTTAATTGTATATCAATAGGTATTATAATACTTGTGGCACGCAATTATTGTCTAATTTCCCAATTTTACAAAAATTACTCTAACAATTTTATCTGCGCTATCGCGCTTATAGCATTTATTATTTATAGGAAGTCTTGTGAGAAACGCGTGCTTTTTAGCAAAGAGTTATGAATGTTTCAAGCAAAAACGTAAGCCAAATACACAAAAAAGCTTATTATCATAATTATAAAATTGTTATTACCTTGTAGATGTTCAATGATTCCATTTTGCTCTAGCTTCTTGAAACAGTTGGAGGAATAAATTTGGATGCACCGTAATAATGCTTGACACAACTGTTTACTGTAATTCACTTCCATCTCTCAAATATTAAATGTCTTTTAAGTACATAGCTATATATATCTAGTCATACGTTTCCACGATGAGATTCTTCTTTTATAAATTATATCACATTTCAACATATTGGCACAATTCGATTACACTCACTTGACAACACGAGAAATTTATTAAGCGGTTTATCAGTTAATCACTAACAATCGCATACAATTGATTATTCGGCGATTGAAAATCATATGAAACTTTAAAACACGTATGCAAGTCCGCACACAACAACACCACATGTGTTACATGCGGCAAAGTAGCTGACTGACAGACTGACTTTCTTGGTTATGGGTACAATGAGTGCATTCACGCATCACTGAGGCGCTGTGTGATCTGCACTCATTGCAGATCACACCCATAACCAAAGGTGCGTTCCGTATCGCGCATGATGTGCATGATGCATCCATTGTCCTTGTTTAACATTTGGTGAGCAACAAGGATAGACGATGCATTATGCGTATCATGCGAGAAACGGAACGCACCCCAAGGAAGTCAGTCAGCTGCTTGCCGGTAGTGATGGGAAAATTTGAAAAAATTGGTTTTAAAAATCAATTCCCTTTTCTTTTTTGGATTGTTTTTAGAATCGATTAATCAACTTGGAAAAGAATCGATTCTATAAAATCGCACAAGAATTTTTTCTCTTTCTAATTATTAATATATAATTGTCGCTTTTTGGAAAAACGAGGAAAATTTTGGAAAATAAAGGAGACTAGAAAAAAATTACGAAAAGTGTAAAATAATTCAAAATTACATATTATGTTTATATATTGTATATATATATATTTTTATATAATTATTGTTCAGCCCTTTTATTTAAATATTTATATCACAAACATTTATATACAGGGTGACCCATTTTTACTTAGCCAAATAACTCGAAACATCGCGATTAAATAAAAAAATGTTTAAAACAAAAATTGTTGGATATGAAGGGGCTGATTGAACTATGACCTTGACAATGACCTTGACCTTCATTTTCAAGGTTATTTGAAGGTCTACTTTCAATTTTCAAATAGAAACCAATATTTTTGATCCCGGATTTTGAAAGAGCGCAAAATTTTACGTCCAGATGAACTTTCATGTTATGGGTCAAAGTTGACCATAGAGGTCATTTCAAAGACAAATTCCTAATCGAAGCAGAAAGCCAAAAAATTTTGATTTTTCCCGGATAGTGTTTGTAAGAAAAATTGTTGGATGTCGAGGGGAGACCAAACTATGACCCTGACAATGTCCTTGAACCCATATTTTCATGACCATTTCAAGGTCAAGTGGGGATTTTTAATAAAATTTTATGCTACATATGTATCTTCTTGTTGTGACTCTTTAGATATTAGCATACCTTCAAAATCGAAAATTAAGCTTTCCATCTGATGGAGTTCCTCTAAATATCCCTCCAAAATTTTGTCCATTTTGTACCAAAGTCACAAGTGTTTATGTATTTTTTTTAACATTTGTAATCTGATAAAATTCTGGTCAGTAAAATGGCAAATTATATGCCAACAGAAGTAGTCGATATTCTTATAACCTTTGGTGAATGTGGTAGAAATTACAGACTTACTGCCCGTACTTATGCGGAGCGATTCCCAAATCGCCGCCATCCTACTGCTCAACAAATTATAAACATTGAAAGGAGAGATCTCGTAATAATCCACTTTATCGCGAAAGGCGAAGGAATGGACTTCATAATAATAATGATCCTAGATTGCTCGCGGTTTTGGCTATGGTTCATCAAAATCCTCATATTAGTACCCGTCAAGTAGAACGAGAACTGAGAATCCCTCAAACTACGGTACACAGATTGTTACGATCAGTCAATTACCATCCGTATCATATTACTCTGGTACAGGAATTAAGTGAGACCGACTACGTACTCAGAGTACAATTTTATAGATAGGCTCTTGAGATGTTAGATCAGACTCCAGATTTTTTCAGTAATGTTTGTTTCAGTGATGAAGCAACATTCATCAGCAATGGTAGTCTCAATAGGCATAATTGCCATTATTGGTCACCAGAAAATCCACATTGATATCGTGAGGTGCTTAATCAACATCGTTGGAGTTTACACGTATGGGTAGGCATTTGCAATGGCGAAGTCATGGGACCTCATTTTTTTGAACGTACAATTAATAGTCCAATGTATTTGGAATTCCTCGAAAATGATTTGCCAACATACCTAGAGAATGTTCCCCTTGCAGTTAGACTAAATTTATGGTATCAACAAGTTGGTGCTCCTGCTCATTATGCTCGTATTATACGGATGTTTTTGAATCAAAGATTCACAAATCGGTGGATAGGGCGGGATGGACCAGTTCTGTGGCCTCCGAGATCACCGGATTTGAACCCCCTTGATTTCTTTTTATGGGGATACGTTAAAGATGCAGAGTATAGTGAAGCTCCAATGACAAGATTGAATATGATGGAAAGAATAAGAAGAGCTTGTGAAGCGATAACTCCTTTAATGCTTGGAAATGTACAACGTAACTTTCGCCGTCGATTACTGTTATGCTTAGAAAATAATGGTGCACACTTTGAGTATCTCCTCCATGCGGAGAGAGCTGATAACAATGCAATCTTGCCTTAACTGGTTGGGTCACCACTCGACCTTGCCTTCACTGGCTGGGTCAACACTAGACCTTGCCTTCACTGGCTGGATCACCACTCGACCTTGCCTTCACTGGCTGGGTCACCACTCGACCTTGCCTTCACTGGCTGGGTCACTACTCGACCTTGCCTTCACTGGCTGGGTCACATACCTTCCCTAGGGGTTGTAGGACCTTGTAGATGGTGGGAAGGCTTAAGCGCTGAACCAAGGTAGCTGTGGGGCAGGGTTTTGCACTATGTGACTGGTGGGTCATCTCTTCACCGAGGTAAGTAGCTAGTTCTGTGTTAGGCCCCTTGGTTGTCTAGGTAAGTGCGAACCAACAAACAGCTTAACTCACGCTAGGTCGATTTAGAGGAAATTACTTTTATACCCAACATAAAATTTTATTAAAAATCCCCACTTGACCTTGAAATGGTCATGAAAATATGGGTTCAAGGACATTGTCAGGGTCATGGTTTGGTCTCCCCTCGACATCCAACAATTTTTCTCACAAACAGTATCCGGGAAAAATCAAGATTTTTTGGCTTTCTGCTTCGATTAGGAATTTGTCTTTGAAATGACCACTATCGTCAACTTTGACCCATAACATGAAAGTTCATCTGGACGTAAAATTTTGCGCTCTTTCAAAATCCGGGATCAAAAATATTGGTTTCTATTTGAAAATTGAAAGTAGACCTTCAAATAACCTTGAAAATGAAGGTCAAGGTCATTGTCAAGGTCATAGTTCAATCAGCCCCTTCATATCCAACAATTTTTGTTTTAAACATTTTTTTATTTAATTTCGACGTTTCGAGTTATTTGGCTGTCTATGTTAAAATGGGTCACCCTGTATATTTATATATATACAGTATGTATATATATTTTTTTTAAATTTTATAATATAATGAAAAAAATTTTGTTATCTTATAGAACAAAAGGATTTGCTACTGCAGCTAATTAAAAATGAAATAATAATTCAATTTTTGATTGCATTAGCCAACTTTTTTGCTGCGATCACCAATACATCTTATTTAATAAACTTAAAAATATAATTTTGGAAGCCCGTCAGCCGACGCTCGACGCTTGATTCGAGCATCAAACTAATCACGTGATCTTAACGGGAGAATGGCACTGATCAACCAATCATAATAAATTATTCTCATATTCGACTGCGATTAGCCAAAAAGGAACCAATTCTCTAAAAAAAGGAATCGATATTCAGTAAGAATCGAGATTTCGAAGAATCAGACAATAATCGACTATTTTGAGTCTAAAATAATCGATTTTTTCAAGAATCGGAAAAGAATTTTCCATCACTACTTGCCGGACGTAACAAACGTTGTGATATATACAGACTTAAATTGTGTTTCTTCCTTCGTGTGAATTTCAATCGCCGAATAATTAATTGTTTGTTGATTGTCAGTGATTAATTAATAAATCGGTTAATAAATTCCTCGTGTTGTCAAGTGAGTGCATGTAATCGAATTTTCAAAACAAAGAATCTTATCGTGGAAACGTGTGACTTGATATCTACGTACTTAAAAGACATTTAATATTTGAGTAATATAAGTGAATTACAGTAAACAGTTTTGTCGAGCACTGTTACGGTGCATGCAAACTCATTCCTCCTATTTCAAGAAGCTAGAGCAAAATGGAATCATTGAACATCTACAAGGTAATAACAATTGATTGCATTGTGATTGATCGATTCTTTCTTCATCCGAAGTTTCGGACCGATTCTTAGCGTCGTGGACACAAGGCTATAGACAGAGACGGCGAAGATTTAAAGAGACAGATACCGTCCAACTGACCACACCATGGTCGGTATTCATAGGGCGCTTTCCAATTGCTTAATACATCTTAACACAAACGTACACAGGAATGCACAAAGTGTAACGTCGTGCACGATTCAATTGGAACAGAATGTATACGCTGTGCACGGTTAAGATCCGTTTCGGATGGAATTAGATTAAATGTAGCTTTTTCCGCCAGTATTAAACAAAAAAAAGTAAAAATGCCGGCCACTCAACGTCTTCCAAACTCATTTACAGCCGCCGCAGTTAGTAATATGTAATTGTCACTAGAAAACACAAACTTACACAGCCCTCGACTTAGTACGGATGTGAAGTGTTGTGTCGATGATAACGGATAATTTGAACGCAACTTGTGTCGCCGTGTGCAAGAAAGTGTCTAGGGATATTGCAATTGGAAAGCACTCATAGATAGACGGATCTTATATTTAATCTTAAGTATATAGTCTTAGATGTCACGAACCAATTAGAAGGCTGCGTAAACGACTTAAGACATTACTTAAAGCCTGTTCTACATTAGTTGCAAGCTGATGGTAAGTTTGTTGCGACAGCCAATCTGAAACTGGGATTTTGAAATCAACATTTCATATTGGTTGTCACAACAAAATTGCGATTAGCTTGCAACTAATGAACCGGCTTAAGATGGTTAAAATAAGAATCGACTATTAGTGATTTTCATTGGCAGAGCTGGTGCGCACTCAGTGCACTTTAAAGCCGTTGTACACAAATCGATATAAATATGTAACATTTAATAAAAATATAGAAACGAATTAAACCACGAAATCTTTAATATATTTTATTGTAGTATTTGATAAAATTGTTATATATACAAGTTAAACTAGTATATTTATTTACTTAATTCCAATGATATAACCTACAATTAAAAAGTAAAACCCAAGTGGTACTATCATTATTATTTACTTAATTCTAATGATATGTATCATGTGTATAAAAGATTTGATATCAACAACTAGCGCCAAGTTAAATTCCATAAAATTTTATGTATTTGTATAAAAGATTTGATATCAACAATTGGTGCAAAGTTGAATCCTATAAAATTTTTAATAATAAGTTTTATTAAAAAGTAAAACGACTTCCGTTTCCGGGGTATAGAGAGTGAGTAGGTGAAATAGTGAGAGAGCAGAGCAGAGAGCGAGAGTGGAGAGAAGGCGTGATGTGAGTGAGGGGTTGTGGGCGGAGGTAAGTGAGGGAGTGGAGGGAAAGTAGGGAGAGTGGGGGTGAGGTGGAGGAAAAGGGCAATGACGAGAAAGGTAGGAGAGAAAGAAGGGATTAAGGTTAGGGGACGGAGCTGGTGTGAGTGTGTGGAGCGCGGGGAGGGTAGCGAGAAGACGATAAGGTGGGGGAAATGATTTCGGATAAGAGGTATAGCAGGCAAAGGCGGAAAGGAAGGTCTGTTCGGGAGAGATTAAGAGGCGGTGTAGAAGGAAGGCAGTGAGTGAGAGAGAGATAATAAAAGTAAGAGGGAGAGAAGGGAAGAGTAAAGGAGAGAGCGAGAAAGTAAGATAGATGACGGATAAGATTAATAAGTTAGTGAAGGATAGAAGGGGAAGTACGGGGGAGCTAGTGAAGTTCCTGAAAAGGAAGAGGGAAGGGGAGGGAGGAGAGTCGGGAGGGGGGAAGGTGGAAGAGACATTTAGAAGTAGTAAAAAGACAATAAGGTCGCTGGTCAGAATGGAGAAAGAGGGGGGAATGAAAGAGCTATTAAGGGAAATGAGGGATGAAATGAGAGAGAAGGGTTGATGGGAGTAAGAAAAGGGTTAAAAGAGGTAGTAGAGGGTCAGAAAGAGATCATAAGAAAGGAAATGGAGAGGATAAAGGAGGAACTGAAGGTGAGGGAAGAAAGATGGGAGAAGGAAAAAGGGGAAATGGTAAAAAGGTTAAAGGCACTGGAAGGGAAATTAGATGAAATGAAAATAGGGGAGGGGGGAGGGGGGAAAGGGGAAAAGGGAGATAGTGAGGAGATAGGGAAGGGGGAGGGGAGGGAGGAATGGATGGAAAGAATAAGAAGGTTGGAGAGAAGGAGTGAATGGAGGGAAAGAGAGGAGAGGAAAAGGAATATCGTAAAATAAAAGGGGTAAATGTGTAGGGGGGAGATATAGGGGAAGATTAGAGAGATTCTGGGAAGCATACAGATGGAGGTGGGGATAGAAAAAATAAGAAAATTAAAGGCTGGTAGGCAGGAGATTGGATGGATGGGAGTGGTAACATTACGTAGTGTAGAGGAGAAGGGAAGGATATTGAAAAGTAAGGGGAGGTTGAAGGGAGGGATATCTGGATAGAGGAAGATCTGACATGGAAGGAGAGAAAGATGAGGTGAATGTTGAGGCAGGTGATAATGAAGGAGGGAGGGAGAGCAAAGTTGGGACAAGAGGGATCGTGGATAGAGGGAGAATGGCGGAAGGGGAACGAAGAGAGGGAGGAGCTAAGGGATGGGAAGTGAAGAAAATGGGGGGAAGGAAGAAAAAGTGAGGTGGGAGGAAGGAGAAAGGGAGAGGGAAGAGAAAGGGTGGCAGGAAAAGGAGGAATAGAAAGGGAGGAGTTAGAAAGGGTAGGGAGGGTGCAGGGGTTAAGGATAAGGGGAAGAGGGGATGGGGAAAGAGCAAGGAGGAGGGGGTAGACAAAAGGAGATGGGAAAGGGAGAGGTTAATAGGGAGTAGAGAGCGTGTGAGGGAAGGGGGGAGAGGAGAGAAAAGGGAAAAGGGAGAGGGGAAAGGGAAAGCAGTGAGGATAGCGTTTTGGAATGTAACAGGATTGGAAAATAAGGATAGGGATTTTTAGGATAAATTGAAAGATTGGGATGCGATGGTGTTGATGGAAACATGGGTGGAGAAAAGGGGTGGAAAGTTTATAAAGAGAGACTGCCAGAAGGGTATGTATGGAGGTTGCAGGACTCTAAACGAAAAAACAAAAAAGGAAGAGCATGGGGGGAATGATGATGGGGATTAAAAAGGAATTGTATGTGGAGGAGGGGGAAAAGAAGGAAGTGAAGGGGTTGATGGGGGATGTTGAAAATAGGGAATAATAGGGTAAGGATGGTGGGGGTGTATGTAAATATGGATTTGGAAGCTAAGAAGGAGAGTATGCCGAAATGGATGGAGGGAAAGAAGAGGGGATAAAAACAGTGATAGGAGGGATTTTAATGCAAGAACGGAAAGGGAGGGAGGAAGGATAAGGGAGGAGATTGAGGGGAAAGGGGAAGAGGAAAGAAGGTCTAGGGACAATAGGAAAAACAGGGGGGGGGGCAAACTGGTGGGTTTTATAAAGGAGAGGGGTGGTCGATACTGAATGGGAATACAAAAGGGGATGAAGAGAGTAATTGGACATATACAGGGGGAAGGGGAGATTCTGTAATAGACTGGACATTTTTCCAAAATGCATTCTTACTGAAAATATTAGGGGGATCCAACACTTTTTGATTAATGTATTTTCTTTAAACCAATTAATTGGTCTCATTATTCCGCGCACAAAAGTATTAAGGTTATGATTACTGAAAACTAAATAATATTTTACAAGATATTTTACATTTTGTGTCAAAAAATTGTTAACTTCGAACCTTTATAACTCAAAAAGTACTTAATGAAAAAATGTTTTATTACAGTGTTTTGGAAAGCTCTCGAGATAAGCTATAAAAATATGCAATAAAATGTAGGGGGTTCCATTAAAAAAAATAAGGTTGACCTTGAAATGACCTTAAAGGACATGGTCAAGATCAAAGTCAAGGTCATCATCTTACTCCTCGCTTGAAACCATACAACATTGCTATTGGACATTTTCTCCAAAATGCATTCTAACTGAAGATATTAGGGGGGTCCGATACTTTTCGATGACCCTGTATGTTGGTGGATGAGGAAACGAAAGAAGAAATAGAATATATGGAGGTAGGGGATGCGACTCAGATCACCATCCCTTGGTAGTGTCGTGGAAGGTAGGAAGAGAAAAGGGAAAAGGCAAGGGAAAGGAAGATAGAGGGGCATGTAGGAGAGTGTAGGATGAGGAAGGTATGATGTTATTTAGAGAATTGTTGGAGGAAGTGGAATGGCGGGAGGGGAAGGGGGTGGAGTGTGTGGAGGAAACCGGAGGAAGAATAAGGGAGGTGTTGGAAAATAATATAGAAAGGGGGAGAGATAAAGAAAAGTAGGGTATGGGTTGGTGGGATAGGGAGTGTAGAAAGAAGGAGGAAGTGAGAAGACTGTGTTAAGGAAGTGGGGGAAAAGAAGGGGGGGTATGGAGTATAGGAAAGAAAAAAAGGAGTATAAGGAACTATGTGAGGCGAAGAAAAAAGAAGAGAATGACAAATGGGAAAGAAAAGTAGAGGGAGCGAGGAGCGAAAGGCAGGTGTGGGAAATAGTAAATGGGGAACGGAAGAGGTCGAAAGGGATAAATAAGGGGATAGGGATGAGAGAGTGGGAAGAATATTTCAAAGATTTGTTAGGGGGTAGAAGGGAGGATAGTAAGGGGTAAGGGTGAAAGGGGAAGGTAGAGGATGGAAAGGGAGTTAAGTAGAGAGGAGATAAGAAAGGTGACCAGAAATTTAAGGAATGATAAGGCAATGGGGGTGGATGGGATCCCTAACGAGGTATAGAAGTATGGGAGGAGAAGATAATGGAGGATTGGGAGTGGAAGGCATGTAATAAGATGTGGAAAGGGGGGGATGGCCAGAGGAATTGAAGGAAGGAGTGGTGGTTCCAGTAAGGAAAATGGGTCAAGGGAAAGAGGTAAAGGATTATAGAGGGGTTTCAATAATACCGACGTTGTATAAAGTGTATACGGCGATGCTAGCGGAAAGACTAAGGGAGGAAGTAGAGGGGACGGGGTTAATTCCACTGAATCAAACGGACTTCAGGAAGGGGTTGGGGAAAATGGACAATATTTATATTATGAATTATTTGGTTAATAGGCAGGTAAAGAAAAAAGGGAGAAAATTAATTGCTTTATTCGTTGATTTAAAAGCGGCGTTTGATTCGGTGGATAGGGGGATATTGTTGGACGTGATGAGACAGAGGGGGGGGGATAAGGAAAGGGTTGATAGAAAGGGTAGAAGAGATAATGGGGGAAACAAAAATAAGGTGTGAGTAGGGGGGAATTGGGGGAAAGTTTTTGCGAGGGGGGTAAGGCAGGGATGTCCTCTGAGCCATTTGTTATTTAATATTATGACGGCGGATATGGAAGAAGAAATGGGAAAGGTAAAATGGGGGGAGGGGGGTGAAGATAGCGGATAAGAAAATTTTTGTGTTAGCATATGCAAATGATGTGGTGCTGTTGGTGGAGGATGAAGGAAGTATGAAGAGTATGATAGAGAGGTTAGAGGGGTATGTGAAAAGAAAGGGATTGGAGGTGAATAGGGAGAAGACAAAAATAGTGAGGTTTAGGAAGGGGGGGAAAGAAGTAATAAAGTGGATTGAAGAAAGAAGGGGAAGGTAATAGAAGTGAAGAAATTCAAGTAGGTGTTAAACTTAATTCATGCCGTTTTTCGTCTCCAAAATTGATTTGTTTCGAAGGGAAATACCTTAATCAAAGTATTATTAATAAAGTATTATTGATTAGTAATAAAGTATAAAATGGAGGAAATTACTTTGATTAAGGTATTCATTCATCTTCCTTTCGAAACAAATCAATTTTGGACACGAAAAACGGCAGGAATTAAGTTTAACACCTAATATTTGGGTTATACGATGTAGGGGAATGGAGGGCAGGAGGAACATGTTAAGGAAAGAGTGGCGAAGGCAATGGCAATAATGGGACAGGTGTGGGAAAAGGAAAAGGGAGGTTTGGGAAAGATTGAAAGAGGAGAGTATGGATATTTGACAAGTTGATTTGGGTGAGTTACGGGACGGAAATATGGGGATAGAAGGAGAGGGAGGAAGTGGAGAGACTTCAGGAAAGGTGGATGTTGGAGGTAGAGAGGACACCGGGATATATGGTAAGGGAGGAATTACAAAGAGAAAAGTTAAGGGTGAGAGCGGGAAAAAGGGCGTGGGCATTTGAGGAGAGATTAAGGGAGGGGGGGGCAGAGAGTTATGTTGGCGCAGTTATGTTGGTAGAGGTGAGAGGGAATATAAGGAGGGGCAAATGTGTTAGAGAGGAAGGAGAGGGAAAGGAGGCAATTTTTTGAAGACAGGGGGGTGGAATTAGTGAGTTGGCAAAGGGGTGAGGGGGAGGGAGAGATGGGATCGGATGAGTTACAGGAAAGGCATAGAGAAATTCAGAGAGTAGAAAGGTGGGAGAAAATAAGGGTAATGAAATTTAATAGGTGGTATGGATGTGTAAAAGGGGAGAGAGTTCCGCCGTATTTAAGAAAGGGTTGGGGGAGGGGAGATGGAGAAGGGTGGCGAGATTTAAACTGGGTAATGAGGTGAGGGAAGGGAGATATTGGGAGGGAGAAGAGGAAAGTAATTGCAGGTTGTGTGGGATTGGAATGGAAACATGAGAACATATGTGGGAGGGATATAGGAGTTGGAGAGAGAGAGAGAGAGAGAGAGAGAGGGAGGGAGAGGGAGAGAGGGAGAGAGAGAGAGAGAGAGAGAGAGAGAGAATAGTTTGCATAGGTTAAGTTAGGTTGAGATAGGACAAGTTAGTTAAGGTAGCGTCCCCCGTGCGTGGAGGGCCTTGTCGTGGCACGGGGGCTCACCCGGGGCTCTGTATGAGAGTCCCGGGTGCCAACACTCCACAGTACGGAGTCCCTCGTTAAATAGAGGGACTCTGTACGCTAGGGTCCGGCGTCCCAAGGACCCTCTGTACTCCTTGGAGTATGGAGGGTCTAGAGGAACCATCCCTTACAGGATGGGGAATCACTACGCCGGTAGGAGAAGGAAACTCCGACTACAAATCCCGGTGGCACGGCACCGTTAGAGAGAGGACTGCTCTCTCGCTTTGCGAGGAGTGGTGGTCGTCCACCATGGTCCGTGGGCTTCTGGGGGGGGGGGCTTCTCTTCGGGGTCCCACGGGCCAAAGAGGCGACGCAGCCTATGGCTGCAGGCGGGCTCTGGCGTCAGCCATTGAGCCCATGCCGTGTTAGGGCCGCGAATGTCTGGAGTGGGCATGCCCACATTGCACCCAGACATTCACCATCAGGCTTGCCCATTGAGTGGTCGGTTTTCATAAACGACTGCCCATTGCATACTGGGTGTCTCTGATGGAGTCGCGGCTAAAGGGCAGGACTCCGTGCCGTCGGGGGAGGGCGGATGCCTGTCTGATAGCCGTGGGGGAGGCGATAGGGACCCACAGAAAAATCTGTGCTGAATCCCATGCCTCCCGGAGAGGGACCCTGGGAAACCAAAGGTCCCGGTTTCCCGGGCCGCGTGGACTTATTCCACGGCGGGG
>NW_017296345.1:88432-96298 GCF_001594075.2 Trachymyrmex cornetzi | reverse complement strand
GGGTGCGGAGGGGGCGTCGCCTCCGTTACCCAAACCGTCCATGGGGCCCCCCCGAGTGGCGTCACCCACGCCGGTGCCCCTGGAGTCGGAGCCAGGGGACCCCTGAAAGCCCTAGGCCTAGCACTACAGCCGAAGGTGAGTAGGGGGCTGGAGCTCAGCTCCTGCGATGCAAATTCCGCAGGACAGCGGCATATGTCGTCCCCCCGGGGGAACTCGGGGTTCTGCCGAGAGGCAGGGAGGGTACATCCTGGACGACGCAGCCGGCGTGGGGAGTGGGATAGAAAAGATTATGGAGCCAAATATTTCAAACACACAATCACAATCGATGGAGATAGAAGGGATAGGGACAAATCCGGATAGGGTAGATGCAGTGCCGCAAGCTGCCGCTACGGCAGGAACATCCCGGACTAGAGATAGAGTCAAAACGGAGACGAAAAAATCGTTTTTCAGAAGACCGGGACAGCGGATTACAAGGACATCAACAAAGGATAGTGCAGGTGCTGACTCATCTGCAATGGAGACGGAGACTGTTGGAATCAGTTCTTCCGATAGTGAGTTGGACACTAGACTACATAAAGGGAGAGGCAGTAAAATAAAAATTGAAGAAGACTCTGACGCATCAACGCTGGAAAAGGTTAATGTACTGAGTATAGAATCTCAAACCCCGGCAGTGCACAGGAAAAGGGAAAGGTCGGGATCGGTCTCAGACAGCAGTAAAGGACGTACAACAGGAGATTATATAGGAAGGAGGGACGCAATTATGAAGTACAATAAAGCTAAAGAGGAGTCCCTGCAATTGGATAGAGAAAAAATTATATGGGAATATAGCGATAATGAGTTATTTAAGAAGGCGAAGTTAAATGTGGAAGGAATCAAAGAGCAAATGTCAGAGCTCACAAACGAGGAACTTGCGGATAAAGCTCATGATAACCTCACGGAGGTTCTAAGGATTGCAAGAACTTCAAGCAATCTCAAAGGGACATACCAGAAGAGCCTGAAGCTAGCGGCGGCGGCTTCGATAGGAATCGTGCAGGTATTCAAGGACAGGGTTTCTCTCTCCATAGAAGAGGCGAGATCGGGAGAGATTAAAGCTCTTAAGAGAGAGATAGCGACTCTAAGAATTAGGCTAGAAGACGAGGTGGAGAATGAAAGGAGAAAAGCGCTCCAGGCAGCGGGGGAGGCTGAGGCTTATAGAAAAGAGTTGCAATCCTTGAAAAAAGAAAAAACAAGCAAGAAGGACAAAACACCGAGCCTCAAACAGGGACCGTCGAAAGAGTTAGTTACGAAAAAAAGTCCGAAGCGTATCCCGTCGGCAAAATTCAGGGCCAGGGAAAATATTGCGTCTTCGGAATCTGAGTATATGGAGGTAGACGATGAAAGGGGAGAAATAACGGTATTGGATAGGCCGGAAACCTGGCCAGAAGTTAGACGACCAGCAATAGGAGGGAAGAGTAAACTCATCACCGATGATAGTAAATCACAAGAAGCCATCTACTCGGCACATAAGAGGTACATGGCGGAGGCAAAGGAGACGGAT
The DNA here is from genome assembly GCF_001594075.2 of Trachymyrmex cornetzi. Lineage (NCBI taxonomy): Eukaryota > Metazoa > Arthropoda > Insecta > Hymenoptera > Formicidae > Trachymyrmex > Trachymyrmex cornetzi. Next base: position 94,761 of record NW_017296345.1, on the reverse strand, counting down.
TCAATTATAGAGTCTGAGGCTAAAGGATTCAAACATAGTAAGGAGTACGTTAAAAATATTAGCGACACGTCACCAAAATCTTTGGCGAAAATGATCAAAGAGATAGTTACGGAGGAAGTTGCCAAGCTCTAGAAAAAGCCAGTAGTAAAAGAGATGTTTATCATCAAAGATGCGAAGGAAACGAAAAGCCTTCACGGGGAAGCAGGAAAGAGGCCGGTTCCTGAGGATAGGAAGAAAAGTGCTCATACAAGGGAGTTGATAACCCCAAGTTCTATAAGAACAACTGAGACGGAAGAAAAAGCGTCGGAAAGCGGAAATAATCGGGAGATACCATGGAGCAAAGTGGTGGGGAGAAAGACAAGAAAAACAATATCTAGTAAGGACGGAACACCTGCTTCAATAACAGGAAAAAGTACAGGAAATATTGGTACACTGAGGAAGGAGAGTAAGAAAATTATAGATAATAGAAGGACTCCTAGAACTGCGGCTGTACAAATCAGTTGTAGAGGAGATACAAGTTACGCTAATGTTATGAAAACGGCAAAAGAAAAGGTTGATGTGGAAGCGCTAGGTATTCTCGAAATACGGCCGAGAAAATCAAGAACAGGAGCCTTATTGCTAGAGATCCCGGGAATAGAAGGTAGAAATAAGGCTAATAAGTTGGCAGAAAAACTTAAAGCGGCACTGGCGGACCAGCAGGATGTGCTCATTACAAGACCGGAAAAAACAGCCGACATAAGAATTAGAGACCTGGAGGAGTCAACGACTAAGGAGGACATCCTTCTAACATTGACTCTTCTGGGAAACTGCACGGAGGAAGTATTCAAAATGGGGGAAATAACTAAGGCTTTCAACGGGTTAGGAACATTATGGCTCAGATGCCCATTAGCAACGGCAAAAAGCATAACAAAAACGAAAAAAATCCGTATTGGATGGACGATGGCCCGGGTAGAGTTACTTCCAGAACGCACAACTCAATGCTATCGGTGTCTGGAACCAGGGCACGTGAGACAACAGTGCAAGAGCGAGAATGATCGTAGCGCGGTGTGCTATAGATGCGGGAAATACGGTCACATAGCGAGGGGTTGCGTAGAGCAGATGCACTGCCCAATATGCGCTTCAAGAAACATCAGGGCAGACCACAGGATGAGCGGAGCGGCGTGCAACCCTCCCAAACTACGCAGGAAGGATAAAACGGAAAAGGGACTTGTTGTAAACAATCCCAGTCAAGAAAGATAAACGAAAGAAGGGACAATATACAGATGGAAGTGGAAACGCACTCCCAAATCCCCGTTGATGAATTAAAAAGGAGGGGGAGGGAAGCTAGCGTGGTAAGACGCTTGGCAGAGTGTAGGGTCAGGGAAGAAAATATACCTGAGAGCCAAGTAACTACAGAAGAAATAGAAACGGAGGAATTGCCGGTGGAATTACACACAGACGAGCAACCACGTTTAAGCCCCATGGAATGGTCGAAAGAAGGACAAGAATGGGTCACAAGACAACAAGCCACGAGGGACGGTCTAGGTAGCGGAGAAGGAGGAATCCGCCAAACCAATAATAAAAGTAATGAACAATAGAATCATACAGGCAAACATTCACCAAACATAAACCATGCCAGGAATAGCTACGATATCCTTCTTCAAACAATGACGGAGGGCGATTTCGCCATGGCGGTGGTTTCAGAGCCGTATATGATTCCTAAGAATCACCCTCACTGGGTAGGAAACGCCAATAGAACCGTGGCGATAACATGGAGGCGTACAAGCAACGCAATACCATGCACGCCTTTCAGAAGCGGACAGTATTTTACCTCTGTACGATGAGGCGATATGGTGGTTATGGGAACCAACTTATCCCCAAGACTAGACGCAGGACTATACGAAGAGGCACTAGAAGAATTGGAAGGAACCATCCAACAATTGAGGGACCGACCCATCTGTGTAATGGGGGATTTTAACGCGAAGGCTGTCCTGTGGAAATCCAAGGTCACAGATCTGCGCGGTAAGATGGTTGTGAAATGGGCAAGCCGCCTAGGCATGTGTTGTCTGAATCGAGGAAGGGAGAGTACTTGCATAAAGACGTACGGAGAGTCAATTGTGGACCTCTCATTCGCTAACCCGGCTGCAGCTAGGAGAGTAACTTCATGGAAGGTATCAAGCCGGGAAAGCAAATCCGATCATAAATATATCGAAATAGATATTAGATGCACGCGCATGCAACGGATGAAAAAAGAAACCCGCCACCAAAGAGATGGGCAGTAAGAAAAATGGATAGAGATATGCTTTCGGCAGCGTTGATTGCTAGCTGCTGGCCTAACCATGAAATAGCAGATAATGCAAGAGAGGTGGAAATTGAGGATTCGGTTGAGAGGTTACAGGGTACAATGATAGCGGCATGTAATATGGCCATGCCCAAGAGCGAGCCAAGACCCAGCAAGGCAATGCCCTGGTGGACAGAAGAACTTGATCAATTAAGAGACGAGCTAACAGCAGCCCGAAGAAGGATGAGAAGAATGAGAAGACGATGAGTCGAAGACGAGGAGGAACTTCACATGAGGCTTGAGGAGTTCAGGCAAGCCAGGGACGCTTTTGGGAAAGCTATACGAAGGGCCAAAGCGAAGTCTTGGGACGAATTTATGCTCTCATTAAACGAGGATCCGTGGGGACGACCATACAAAACAGTTATGAACAAACTGAAGAGATGGTCGCCCCCATACACGGAATCACTAGATAAAAACACCTTAAATCGTGTGCTCATGGGACTTTTTCCGGATGTGGGGCCAGATGGCTGGATAGAACCAGGATTGCCAACAAATGGAGAATCTGCTTGGAAGGAAGACTTACAAGTCTCACAAGAGGAATTGAAGGCGGCCGTTAGACGGATGGTGGCAAAGGACGCGGCACCGGGCCCAAGCAGTATCCCTTCCAGGGCATGGGCGATTGCTGCCCATGAGATGGCGAAGGAATTAAAGGCAATATATACAATGTGCCTAAAGTCGGGAATCTTCCCGAGTAAATGGAAAAACGCTAAACTGGTGCTATTGAGAAAGCATAATAAGCCAGATGACCAACCCGCGGGCTATCGTCCAATATGTTTACTGGACGACGAAGCCAAGATGCTGGAAAGAATCATCGTAGAAAGAGTTATAGCGCATCTAGATAGTAGAGGACCAAATTTAAACAACTCACAATTTGGATTTCGAAGAGGAAGGTCTATGATAGACGCGATCTCAACGGCGAGAATGTTCATGGAAGAGGCATTCGAGGCAGAGAAAGTAGTGATAGGTGTTTCACTGGATATCAAAAATACCTTCAATTCCATGCCTTAGGAGGTTATCGGAAGGGCACTCAATAAACACAGAGTACCTCTTTATCTCAGGAGGATCATACGGGATTACCTAAGCGGGAGGAAATTATCATTTCCCAAAGAAGATGGTATACCGGGAGACAAAGCGGTTAGAAGAGGGGTTCCTCAAGGGTCAATCTTAGGTCCACTGCTCTGGAATATTGGCTTTAACGAGGTAATGAGGAAGGAAGACTTTGTAGCCGAGAGCAATATAATCTGTTATGCCGACGATACATTGATATTGGCAGCAGGTGATGACTGGGAAGAGGCAACACTGGTAGCAAATATGGTGGTGAGCGTCGTGATTCAGAGGATCCAAGATATGTGGTTGGAGGTATCTCCCCAAAAAACCGAGATCGTGGGTTTCCATAAAAAAGGAAGGTCCGCTCACACTTCCATCAACATTACGGGATTAGATATCCCAGTCGGACAAAAAATGAAGTATCTGGGCTTAATGTTGGACAGTAGGTGGTCTTTCACGGCCCACTTTGCGGATCTGGCGCCAAAGTTGGAGGGCTCTGCATTGAGCCTGAGCAGGATCCTCCCTAATTTGGGAGGCCCAAACGAGAAGGCGAGAAGGCTGTACACCAACGTGGTGACCTCTATAGCCCTATACGGAGCCCCTATATGGACTTACCAAATAAGAAGTAACAGAAAGGCCATTGAAATACTGAGAGCCTCACAGCGTAGGATGACAGGGCGCCTTATAAGAGCCTATAAGACTACGTCACACGCGGTAAATGCGGCCTTAGCAAGAATACCGCCTATGGAACTGGAGGCAATTAGATAAGAGGAAGTGTACGAAAGAGTGGCAAATTTAAAACGAAATAACACTCCCATACAGAAGACTGACGTGGACATCATTAACGAACCGTCAAGAAGAAAGTTGACCAGGGAATGGAGTAAATGGATAAAGGGAATGACACAGGAAGGCGACACGATCTTAGGAGCGCTGGGAGACCAGCTACAGGAATGGCTGGACGCTAGGGTGGGTCTCTCCTTCTGGGCGACGCAGGTCCTAACGGGGCATGGCTGCTTCGGGAGGTACCTGTGTCGGATCGGAAGGGAGACCACCTGCAAATGCTGGCATTGTGACTCGCTGAATGATTCAGCGAGACATACGCTGGGATACTGCCCAGCATGGGAGAATGAGCGAAGGGAGCTACGCGGTATAGTAGGAGTAGATCTCTCCCTAAAAGCTATTGTTAGAGCCATGAGGAGAGAAGAAGGAAGAATAGCGTTCTTAAAATTCTGCGAGAAGGTAATGTCTCAGAAAGAAGATGCGGAGAGGGCGAGTGAAAGGATCAATCTGCCGACATAGAAATATAGGAATTTAGTAGTAATAGGTAGGAAAGTGTAGTTTAGGATTACACATAGACTAGGATCGTAGGGTAAGAGGTGTCCCTGGTGTGGGATAAATAGCTCAGTTAGAGTAGATTAGAGTAGGGAAAAAATTAGTATGCGAAAGAAATGAGAGTAAGGACCACACAGGGACGGTTACCCTGCAGAGCTAGGAGGGACGATCGCACCGGGTAGCGGGCCAATCAGAGTTCCGAAAACTCGGACTTCGATCCCGCGGGGAGGAGGGCTTCTCCAACTATAACTTAGTTTACCCTCCCCACGGCCCATACGCCTACGAAGGCTGGTAGGAGAAGACTATCGTTGACACCGATTAGCGGGGTCAACGGTCTCATGAATAGTAGTAATAAGTAGGGAGAAAGCTCGGAGGCCGAACCAGAGTCTTCTCTGGCCCTTCGAGGGGAGGGCCCGAGGGATCATGGACGGGGGTCCATGATCCCCTCGAGACGGGTCAAGGGTAAGGGAGGGTGTTGCTGGCGTCCTTACACCCTCACGTATATATATAAATATATAAATATATAAAGTATAGGATACATGTCAATGTATGAAGCGGGGGTCCATCCGGAAGTACTACAGATGTGAAATTCCCGGATGGACCCCAAATCGTCCGGGTTAGGTACGTCTGCAGGGATTTTAGTGGGTAGGCTCCCCGGGACAGCAGTCTCGAGGAGAGAGTCCCACATACCCTGTCTCCTTCCCCCGGGGGAGACGGGGATGCATAACGCATTTCCCCTGCGTCACAAAAAAAAGTTAAGGTAGCGTCCCCCGTGCGTGGGAGGCCTTGTCGTGACACGGGGGCTCACCTCGGTCCTCCTAGAAGGGTCCGAGGTGCTAACATCCCACAGTACGGAATCCCTCGTTAAATAGAGGAACTCTGTACGCTAGGATCCGGCGTCCCAAGGACCCTCTATACTCTTCGGAGCATGGAGGGTCTGGAGGAACCATTCACTTGTAGAATGGGAAATCACTACGCCGGTAGGAGAAGGAAACTCTGACTGCAAATCCCGGTGGCACGGCACCGTTAGAGGAAGGCTTGCTCTCTCACCATGCGAGGAGTGGTGAGCATCCATCAGGGCTCCTAGATCCGTGGGGGGTTCCGCCCCCTCCCCCTGAAGGGGGAGGGGGTTGGTTCCCGTCGTGGCTTTGGGAGCCAAAGAGGCGACGTGGATGCTATATCCGCAGGCGGGCTCTGGTATGCCATCGAGCCCATGCCAGTTAGGGACGCGAATGTCTGGAGTGGGTTATTCCCACATTGCACCCAGACATTCACTGCCATACTTGCCCAGTGGGCGGTTGTTATTCATTAACCACCTTCCATTGCACACTAGGTGTCTCTGGTAGAGACGCGGTTAAAGGGCAGGGTTCTGTGCCGTCACGGGCGGGCGGAGTCCTGTCTGGAAGCCGTGGGGGAGGAAATGGGACCACACAGAAATATGTGTGGTGGAACTCATACATCTCGGAGAGGGACGATGGGAAACCAGACGTCCCGGTTCTCGGGCTGAGTGGACTTATCCCACAGCAGGGTCGGGAACTATCGGAAGTGGCATCTTGCTCGTGGGCTTGATGCTCTCAGAGCACCCTCGGGGCCCATTGCACTGGAGATGACTTTGATCCGGGCGCGGCGG
>NW_017296345.1:84784-88205 GCF_001594075.2 Trachymyrmex cornetzi | reverse complement strand
CCAGGGGGGGAGTTGGAATGGAGCTCGGTCTCTCGTGACGGCATCCCTCCCAAAACGAGGGACCGGGCGGAGTTTTTGGCCGTCTGGAGGGAGCTGTGCTTTCCTCAGGCGGCGTGCCGGTCGCCATGGCTGGGAGGGTGCGGAGGAGGCGTCGCCTCCGTTGCCCAAACTGTCCATGGGGCCACCCCGAGTGGCGTCACCCATGTCGGTGCCCCTGGGGTCGGAACCAGGGGACCCCTGAAAGCCTTAGGCTTAGCACCTCAGCCTAAGGGGAGTAGAGGGCTGGAGCCCAGTACCTTCGATGATAATTCCGTAGGTCAGAGGCATATATCGTCTCCCCGGGAGAACTTGGGGCCCTGCCGAAAGGCAGGGAGGTTATACCATAGACGATGCAGTCGGCGTGGGGAGTGGGAAAGAAGAACACATGGAGCAAAACTTAAATACAAACACTCAAACAAAAATGACGGTGTCGGAGGAAGAAGAGGTCCAAACAATAACGTCAACATCGCAGATAATCCAAGATGGAAGCTTCCAGATCAAAAAAGAAAGCTCAGCCAGAAACGAAGAATGGTTCGTTTTTTAAGGAGCCTGGACAGTGGACCACAAGATCCACAACAAGGGAAAGTACCGGCGCGGAATCTTCAGCGATGGAGATGGAGGAGGTGGAAATCAGCTCCTCTGATAGCGAACTGGGAGCTGGTAAAGTTAGAGGCAGAGACAGCAGAATAACAATCGAAGAGGACTCGGACGCGTCTCCTCCAGAAAAAATAAACGTCCTAAGTTCAGGATCTCAATTTTCTGCTGGGAATAGAAAGAGGGAGAGATCCGGTTCCGTTTCTGACAGTAGCAGAGGGAGGACCACCGGAGGCTACATAGGAAGGAGAGAAGCAATCCTGAAATATAACATGGCCAAAGAGGAGGCTCTCCAACTGGATAGAGAAAAAATTATTAGGGAGTACAGTGATAAAGGGCTGTTCAAAAAGGCAAAGATCAACATTGAGAGCATTAAAGAACAATTGATAGAACTCACAAATGAGGAGTTAGCAGGAAAAGTTCAAGATAATCTCAGAGGTACTCAGAATTGCTAGGACTTCTAGCAATCTGAAAGGAACGTATCAGAAGAGTCTGAAGATGGCAGCGGCGGCTTCCATGGGAATAATGCATATTTTTAAGGATAGAGCATCCCTTTCCAAGGAAGATGCAAGATCAGAGGAGATAAGAGCCTTAAAGAGGGAGGTAGCGTCCTTAAGAGTAAGACTAGAGGACGAGGTAGAATCGGAGAGGAGGAAAGCACTGCAGGCAGCAGGCGAAGCAGAGGCCTACAGAAAGGAGCTCCAGACGCTTAAAAAAGAAAGGCTGAGTAACAAGAATAAAATTCCAAGCCCTAGGGAAGGCCCATCAAAGGAAATAGCAACCAGGAAAAGTCCGAAGCGAACACCGTCGGCGAACTTCAGAGTTAGAGATAACTTTGCGTTATCGGACTCTGACCATATGAAAGTTGACGACGAGCCGGAAAGAAAAGTAGTTCTAGATAAACCGGAAAACTGGCCGGAGGTGAAACGTCCGGCCATTGGCGGAAAAAGGAAGATAATTACAGATGATATGAAGACATAAGAGGCTATCTACTCGGTACATAAAAGGTACATGACGGAGAAGGCTGGAAAACCAGAATCTATTACAGAGCCAGAAGTCGCAGGACTCAAGAACAAGAAGAAGAATATTGAAAATATTGGCAGCATGACACCAAGATCTCTGGCTGATATGATTAGGGAAATAGTATCGGAAGAAGTAGTGAAACTGCAAAAGAAGCCGGTTATTAAAGAGATGGTAATTCTCAAGGATGTGAAGGAAACTAAAAATACACCCAGTAGAATGCGGAAGAGGACAGAAGATATAAAGAAGAGCACATAAAAGACATAGGTACCCCAAGATTGGCAAGAACCTCCGAGACGGAGGGAAAGGAGCTGGAAGGTAAGAAAAACATGGATCAACCTTGGAGTAAAGTGGTAGGAAAGAAGACGAAGAAAACTCATCCAAATAATGAAGGAACCCCAATAGCAACATCGATAAGGAAACAGAGAAATATTGGAGAATATAACAAGGATGGTAAGAAAACCACAAACAACAGAAGGATTCCGAGAACCGCAGCTGTACAGATTAGCTGCAGAGGGGAAACAAGATACGCAGACATTATGCGCATGGCCAAGGACAAGGTAGATATTGATGCTCTTGGCATTCACGAAATACGGCCTAGGAAAACCAGAACAGGGGCTCTATTATTGGAAATTCCGGGAACGGAAGGCAGTAATAAAGCCAATAAACTGGCGGTTAAATTAAAAGAAGCGCTAGAGGAACATCAAGACGTGCTAGTCATAAGGCCAGACAAGACAGCTGACATCAGATCAAGGACTTAGAAGAATCTACAACGAAAGAGGACATCTTATTGACTTTGACCCTCTTGGGAAATTGCTCAGAGGGTGCGTTTAGGATGGGGGACATCATACCGGCGTTCAACGGATTAGGAACGGTATGGTTAAGATGCCCACTGGCAGCCACAAAAAGCTTAACCAGAACTAGAAGAATCCGTATAGGATGGACGATGGCGAGGGTGGAACTATTACCGGAAAGAACCATCCAATGTTATAGATGCCTAGAGTCCGGTCACGTTAGAAAACAGTGTAGTAGTGAGATAGATCGAGGCACTCTATGTTATAGATGTGGTCAACATGGTCATATAGCTAGGGGATGTGCGGAAAAGGCATTCTGCCCAATCTGCGCCTCTAGAGATCTCAGGGCAGACCACCGAATAGGCGGCCTAGCATGTAAACCACCCAAACTCCGAAAGAAGAGTAAGAAGGAGAACGGGGATGAGATAAGAAATCCCTCACAAGGACAGACAAAGAGAAATACGGACAATGCGTCAATGGACATAGAAGATATAACAACACAAAATCCATTAAATGATATAGAAAGGAGGAGCAGGAAAACCAGTGTAGTGAGACACATGGCAAAATGCAGTGCTAGAGAGGAAAAGAAGACGGAAGACCTTATAACGACTGAAGAAATGGAGACAGAGGAAATGCCCGGGGACCCACTCATAGATACCCAAATATACCAAGAGTCAGTGGACTGGCCGGAAGCGGGACAGGAATGGTCTACGGGAAATCAAATTAATTCGGATGGAGTAGGAAAAGGGGAAGGAGGATCCCAACAGACAACGAATAATAATGAATTAAATTATAAATACACCGTGGTTCAATAAACAAACACAATTCTTTGTCTGAAAGGCATATACCACGAACACCAGGTAGTAGTGGCGATTATTACATTTCTTTTATTCAACACATGAATTCAAATAAACGTTTCGGTCCCAATCGGACCATCTTCAGTATTAACAATACAATTATAATTTATTAGAATG
>NW_017296345.1:77872-83504 GCF_001594075.2 Trachymyrmex cornetzi | reverse complement strand
TTTATAATTATCAATTTTTAAACAACCTTCCTCAACTTTGATCGTAACATCCAAAAAATTTACAGAACCATTCTCCTTCTCTTCTACAGTAAATTTTAATCTATTATGATACGAGTTAAACAAACATAGAACGTCATCAATTCGGTCATATGGCAATGCGATCAAAATATCGTCCACATACCGATAATACAACGGAACTACCGCATTCAAATTATTAAAAATCTCTTCTTCTAAATCCTGGATTACAAGATTAGCTAATATGGGAGACAGTGGAGATCCCATTGGCATGCCAAAAATTGGTATTCGGGAAGATACTTAAGTTACAAATCGCATCACCCTGATGAACATAAGAAAGGTGTTATTATAAGTCAAATTGATAGAATTCTTTTTCTTTCACATCCGGATTATCATAAGAAGAACATAAATAACTTAATTAATGTTTTGCTATTAAACGGTTATCCGTTGAACATAATATTCTCTACTATAAATTATAGAATAAAAACTTTATCGAAAAGAAAGAATTTGTATAAGAACAAGAATAATGTTAACAACGAAATAGAGGATAGTAATTTAATAATAAAAAAATATTTTACAATACCTTATATACAGAACATTTCGGAAAAATTCAAGAGCATTGCAGACAAAAATAATTATAAGTTAACATATAAACCGATTAACACCTTAACTTCAGTTATTAAATTAGGTAAAGACAAACTGGAAAAAATGGAAAGTTCTCAGGTGGTGTATAAGATTAATTGCACAAATTGTGATTCAACATATGTAGGTCAAACAAAAAGAAAATTAGGTACTAGGATAAAAGAACATAAAGCTGATATTAAGAAATCAAAGGATACTCGTTCGGTTGTGTCAGATCACCAAGTGAAATTAGGACATAATTTAGATTGGGAAAATATTCAAATACTTGACACAGAGCCATTTTTCCATAAAAGACTCACGTCAGAGATGATTTGTATAAAACGACAGATTAATGGCATGAATAAGCAGACAGACACAGAGAAATTTCCAGAACCATATTTTCCTTTGTTAAACATCTCTTAAATATAACGGTCTTCCCTCTCCACTTGTTTACGATGTATATAAGTCGGAGATATACGTTGAGATGTTAGTTTATCACCACAATTTGAAAGATATTGAAAGATACGTATGGACGTTACATACTGGATTATAAGATAGTGGAACATAGGTTCGTTTTAAGTTATAACGGTCTAATGTATTCGTTAGTATTAATAATTGTGTTATTACTAGAATCAGGAAGTTTGTGTTCTATTCATTGAAATTATGCTGAGCTGTGATGTATTAAGTAAGAGATGACGAGTAACGTTAAATTAACATAATCGTACAGGTATGTAATAAGAAAATAATTAAAATAAATTTAGTTAGTTTTGAATATTAAATATATAAAATTTGATAGAATCTGGTAACTCTGTACGATGTAGCAAGAATTTGAGGTGACAAAGGTGATCAGCAAAATATGAAGCTTATGTGACGTAGCGGAAAAAAATTATGACCTCCGTTTTAGGAGAAAAGAGAGAAAAATAATTTTTGTAATAATAAATGATAAAATTATATGACTAGAAATTATTTTAAGTAAGATTGACGGCTTATCTAAATTATAATTATGTTGCGTATGATAGGATCATTCTAATAAATTATAATTGTATTGTTAATACTGAAGATGGTCCGATTGGGACCGAAACGTTTATTTGAATTCATGTGTTGAATAAAAGAAATGTAATAATCGCCACTACTACCTGGTGTTCGTGGTATATGCCTTTCAGACAAAGAATTGTGTTTGAATAATAATGAGTAATAGAATCTTACAAGCAAATATTAATCATGCCAGGGATTGTCATGATATTCTATTACAAACGATGGCAGAAGGCGACTTTTCTGTAGCAGTGATCGGAACTATATACGATCCCAAGGGACCACCCTCACTGGACAGGGAACGCGGACAAATCCATTGCGATCACATGGAGACGCACACACAATGCTATCCCATGTACGCCGTTTAGAAGAGGCAAGCATTTCGCGTCAATACGCTGGGGTGATATGGTAGTAATGGGTACATCTCTACCCCCCCCCCCCCCCCCCAGCCTGGATGTGGGACTCTTTGAGGAGGTTCTGGAGGAACTGGAAGGAGTCATTCAACAGATAGGAAACAAACCTATATATGTTATCGGTGACTTTAACGCAAAGGCTGCTCTATGGCAATCCAGGGTTACGGATCTACGAGGGAGATTGGTCGTAGAATGGGCGAGTCGTCTGGGTTTAGTCTGTATGAACCAGGGAGGAAAAAGTACTTGCATTAGGACCTTCGGAGAATCAATCGTCGATCTATCATTTGCCAGCCCAGTGGCAGTTAGGAGAATGATATCGTGGAAGGTATCGAATAGAAAAAGCAAATCTGACCATAGGTACATCGAGATAGAAATCCAACAAACAGGCATGCAAAAGACGAAGAAAAGACATCCGCAGCCTAAAAAATGGGCGACTAGGAAGATGGATAAGGATATCTTTGCGGCAGCGTTAATTGCCAGCGGCTGGCCAAAACGCGATCCAACAGAAGAAGCACGGGGGGAGGATATTGACGAGAAAGTAAAGAGACTACGGCGTACGGTGATAGGAGCATGCAATATGGCCATGCCCAAAAGCGATCCGGGACCACGGAGGGCCATGCCGTGGTGGTCCGAGGAATTGGATCGACTGAGATCAGAGCTAATTGCAGCGCGTAGAAATATGAGGAGGCTGAGAAGACGGCGAGGAAATCAAGACGAGGAGGAATTCCATATGAGGATGGCCGAATTTAGACAGGCTAGAGATGTATTCGGGAAAGCAATTCGCAGAGCTAAGGCTAAGTCTTGGGAAGAGTTTATTCTTACATTTAACGAGGATCCGTGGGGGCGCCCATACAAAACAGTTATGAACAAACTGATAAGATGGGCCCCCCCATACACTGAATCACTGGACGGGACAACTTTAAACCAGGTATTGACTGGACTTTTTCCGGATGCGGAACCAGACAACTGGAGTGAACCAGAACTGCCAGAGGAAGGTGAGGCAGCGTGGAGAGAGGAGCTACACGTGACCCAGGAAGAGCTGAAATTGGCGGTGAAGCGCATGATAGAAAAAGATGCAGCCCCAGGTCCAAGTGGAATTCCATCCAAAGCATGGGCAATCACGGCCAACGAGATGGAGAAATAAAAGCTCTATACTCATCGTGCCTAAGGTCAGGTAGATTTCCAAACAAATGGAAGAACGCAAAACTGGCTCTCCTTAGAAAACATAGTAAACCGGATGACCAAGCGGCTAGATATCGCCCAATATGTTTATTGGATGACAAAGCGAAAATGTTGGAAAGAGTTATTGTCGAAAGAATAATTTCGCACCTTGATAGTAGAGGTCCAAACTTAAATACCATACAGTTTGGATTCAGAAGAAGCAGATCCACGATAGACTCAATCTCCACGGCAAGAGCATACATGGAAAATGCATTTGAGGAAGGGAAGGTGATAATAGGCATTTCCTTGGACATCAAGGATGCCTTCAACTCTATGGTGTGGGGAGTTATCGAGAAAGCCCTCAATAAACATAGAGACCCGTTATACCTTAGGAAGATCACGAGAGACTACCTCAACAATAGGAAACTAACATTTCCTAAAGATGATGGACGATCTGGAGAAAAGGTAGTCCGAAGAGGAGTTCCACAAGGATCTATCTTGGGACCTTTACTCTGGAACATCGGCTTTGATGAAGTCATGAGGAAAGAGGATATCGAAGAAGAGTGTAGCATAATATGATACGCAGACGACACTCTGATATTGGTATCAGGAGACGACTGGGATGAAGCAACAGTAGAGGCTAACATAGTAGCAGGGACAGTAATACAAAAGATGCAGGACATGGGTTTGGAGGTAGCACCCTCAGACTGAAATTGTGGGCTTTCATGAGAGAGGAAGGCCAGCAAGTACCTCAATTAATATAGCAGGAATAGACATCGCAGTGGTGTCCAAAATGAGATATTTGGGACTCACCTTAGATAGCAGATGGTCCTTTACGGCACATTTCGAGGACCTGGCACCAAGACTTGGAAGGCTTGACCTTAACCTTGAGTAGGATTCTTCCAAATTTAGGTGGCCCGAACGAAAAGGCGAGAAGGCTTTATACTAATGTGGTGACCTCCATAGCCTTATATGGAGCTCCGTATGGGCATACCAGATCAGGAGAAATAGAAAAGTCATTCAGATATTGAGAGCATCTCAACGGAGGATGACAGGAAGGTTAATAAGAGCCTACAAGACAACGTCGCATGTGGTAAATACGGCCTTGGCGGGAGTCGCTCCTTGGGAGTTGGAAGCAATTCGCTAAGAGGAAGTATATGAGAGAGTGGCAAATCTAAAAAGTAATAACACTCCCATTCAGAAAACGGATATAGACATAATCAAAGAAATGTCAAGGAGAAAGATGATTAGAGAGTGGGAAGTTTAGATAAGAGGAATGAAGATACGGTTCTGGGAGCGCTGGGCGATCAGCTTCGGGAATGGATATATGCTAGGGTAGGCCTTCCCTTCCGGACGACGCAGGTCCTCACGGGGAACGGTTGCTTCGGGAGGTACTTGTGTCGGATCGGGAGGGAGGCCAGTCGCAGATGTTGGCATTGCGAATCCACGAACGATTCCGCAAGGCATACCATGGGATATTGTCCAGCATGGAACAACGAACGGGCGGAGCTACGCAGAAAAATTGGAGCGGACCTGTCACTAAAGGCCATAATCAGAGCCATGAGAAGAGAGGAAGGAAAGCAGTAATAACCTTTCGTGAGGAAGTTATGTCAAAGAAGGAAGCGGCGGAGAGGGCGAGAGAGAGAGAGTCAACCCCCCTCCGGTGTAGGAACAGGAAAACTACAAAAGGAATGTATAGAAAGGGATAGTCTTTGACTATATTAAGAATAGGGAAATAGGGGTCCCTGGCGTGGAATGGAATGAGATGGATAAAAGGTGTTGTGAGTAAAGTAGGAAAATACTCGGATTGAGGGAGGAACATAGGGGCCACGCAGGGACAAAAACTTTAAAGAGCTAGGTGGGGCGGCCGCACCGACTATCGGGGCGGCCAGAAGTCCACTGTGTATGGACATCGACTCCCCGGGGAGGCAGCTCCTTCATCACTAATCTAGTTTACCCTCCCCGCGGCCCATATGCCCTCAAAGGCATATAGGAGGAGACAACGGTGATACCGAATAGCGGGATCACCGGTCTCAAGCTAGAAATTGTAAGCAGGGTGAACTAGGGATGTGCGATCCCGATCCGATTTTTTAAAAGATCGATCTTTTAATCGATTATCCAGTATCCGATTTTAAGGTAGATCGATTTATTTAGTAAGAAATCGATCGTTCTTCGAAGCGTAAGAGCGGATTTGGAAATACAAGATATATTTTGATATTATTTCATTCCTGTTGTTCACTGAATGTTGAACAAGGTTAAAATAATATCTATATACACTCAGATGGTGCTTCTTAATGCTTGCAGCCCTGCCCGTTAGTTGGTTCGTAACATTTCATCTTGATCTCTTTCATTTCCTTATTTTTACCTTTAACTATCGTAGATTCTGTATC
>NW_017296345.1:72880-77198 GCF_001594075.2 Trachymyrmex cornetzi | reverse complement strand
GATTTTTATTTTAAATTAAAATTATTTTACTCGGAGACAAATCAGAATCATGTTTTAATTGTTTTTGTTGAATTTCTACAATCGCAGTGAGAAATCATCATAATGTCATCGATTCGATGTATTCCATTGACATGTCTCGTGAGATGCCACAAAAAAATTTTAATTGAATCGATCTTCAATAGATCGATTCATTCAGGTCCGATCTTTTAATAGATCGATTTCAATCAATCCGATTTTAAATCGATACAATTAATGTAGATCGCACATCCCTAGGGTGAACCCAGAGGCCGAGCCAGAGGCATTTCTGGCCCTCTGAGGGGAAGACCCATGGAGTCGCGGACGGGGGTCCGTGACTCCCACGAGATGGGTAAAGGGAAAGGGAGGGGGTGCAGCCGGCCTCTGCACACCCTCATGTATATAAGGGTAGAATACGTTCGTAACGTATATGTACAGGGGTCCATCCGGAAGTACTACAGATGTGAAATTCCCGGATGGACCCCAACTGTTCGGGATAAGTATGCGCGGAAGGGTTTTAGTGGGTAGGCTCCCAGAAACAAGTGGTCTCGGGGAGAGAGCCCCACATACCCCGCCTCCCTCCCTCGGGGGAGGCGGGAATGCGTAATGCATTTCCCCTGCGTCACAAAAAAAAAGTTAAGGTAGCGTAGCCAGTTGCTGGCCTAAACAAGATTTAACAGAGGATGCAACTGGGGAGGATATTGATGCTACAGTTAAAAGATTACAGATCACGATGACTGGAGCATGTAACATGGCTATGCCAAAGGGCCAGCCAAGACCATGCAAGACTATGCCTTGGTGGTTCGAGGAACTGGATCGACTTAGAGCGGAGCTAACTGCAGCTCGCAGAAACATGAGAAGGTTAAGAAGAAGGCGGATCCAAGATGAGGAGGAATTCCACATGAGGATTGGGGAATTCGGGCAATCCAGAGATGCCTTCGAGAAAGCTATCGGAAAGGCTAAGGCCAAATCGTGGGAGGAGTTCGTCCTTTCATTGAATGAGGACCAGTGGGGGCGACCATACAAAACCATAATGAATAAATTGAGAAGATAGTCGCCTCCGTATACGGAATTCCTGGATAGGATAACATTGAATCGGGTGCTCACGGGACTCTTTCCAGATGCGGGTACAGATAACTGGATAGAACCAGAGTTGCCGGCCGTAGGAGAGGCAGCTTGGAAGGAGGAGCTTCAAGTGTCGCAGGAGGAACTGAAGACCGCGGTTAGACGTATGATTGAAAAAGACACTGCGCCAGGACCAAGCGGAATCCCCTCTAGGGCATGGGCAATTACACCTAACGAGATGGCCAAGGAATTGAAGTCTATATACACATCGTGTCTAAAGTCGGGCAGATTTCCAAATAAATGGAAAAATGCAAAATTAGTTCTGTTAAGGAAACATAATAAACCGGACAACCAGGCTGCTGGATACCGGCCGATTAGTTTGTTAGACGACGAGGCGAAGATGCTGGAGAGAATTATTGTGGAAAGAATAATATCTCATTTGGACGGCAGAGGCCTAAATCTAAACCCTATGCAATTCGGGTTTGGAAGAAGTAGATCAACGATGAACGCAATTGTTACGGCTAGAGCCTATATGGAGGAGGCCTTCGAGGAGGGAAAGGTGATCATAGGTATCTCTCTGGATATCAAGAATGCCTTCAACTCCATGCCCTGGGAAGTTATTGGGAAGGCGCTTAACAAACACAAGATCCCATTATATCTCAGAAGGATCGTGAGAGATTATCTAAGTGGCAGGAAGTTATCATTTCCTAAAAATGACAGAACTCCAAGAGAGAAGGCTGTTCGAAGAGGAGTCCCACAGGGATCTATATTGGGACCTTTTCTATGGAATGTTGGCTTTGACGATGTCATGAGGAAAGAGGACATTCCAGGCGAGTGCAGTATAATTTGCTATGCGGATGATACTCTGATTCTGGTGTCAGGCGATGATTGGGACGAGGCGACAGTTGAAGCAGATATAGCGGCAGGTGCTGTGATTCAAAAAATCCAGGACATGGGTTTAGAGGTAGCTCCTTCCAAAACAGAAATAGTAGGATTCCACGTTAGAGGAAGACCAGCCAATACGCATATAAATATAGCAGGTACAGAGATTGCGGTAGGTAGGAAGATAAAATACCTAGGACTAACCTTGGATAGTAGGTGGTCCTTTACAGATCACTTTATGGACTTAGCACCCAGATTGGAAGGATCGGCTCTCACCCTGAGTAGGTTACTACCAATCCTGGGGGGACCTAACAATAGGGCGAGGAAATTATACACGAACGTAATTAAATCCATATCTCTATACGGGGCTCCGACTTGGGCATACCAGGTAAGGAAAAATAGGAAAGCTATACAAATACTGAGAGGAGCACAGCGCAGAATTACAGGAAGAATTATTAAAGCGTATAAAACGACATCACATGCTGTTAACTCGGTCTTGGCAGGAGTCCCTCCATTGGAATTAGAGGCAATGCAGTATGAAGAAGTATACGAGATGGTAACAGATCTGAGGAGAAGAGGTACGCCCATCCAAAAGGACGAATTGGATACAATTAAGGAATCTTCAAGGAGAAAAATGATTAGAAATTGGGGGGAATGGCTGAGGGAAATGACTCAGTAGGGAGACACTATCCTTGGAGCAGTAGGCGATCAACTTAGGGAATGGTTGGATGCTGGGCCTCTCATTCCGAATGACGCAGGTCCTCACGGGGCACGGATGCTTCGGGAAGTACCTGTGTCGGATCGGAAGGGAGGCCTCCAATAGGTGTTGGCATTGCGATGCCTTAAAGGACTCTGCGAGGCACGCTTTAAGATACTGTCCTGCGTGGGATGTCGAAAGGGCTGAACTTCAAGGGGTGATAGGGGCAGATCTATCACTAAAGGCAGTGATCAGATCGATGAGGAGAGAGGAAGGAAAACAGGCGGTATTCACATTTTGTGAAAAGATGATGACCAATAAAGAGGCCGCGGAAACGGCTAGAAAGAGAGATGACCCTCGGATTTAGAAATCAGGAATTGGCTAAGTAAATAAACGGTGCCGGTAGAATAGGATAGTCAGAAGACTATGAAGAGACAGTCAAATAGGTGTCTCTGTGGGAGATAGTAAGTTGAAGATAGGGTAGAGTAGGAGGAATAAGAGAGGAGATACAAGGGTGCGATGCATGGATCTCACAGGGACGATTGTACTATAGAGATAGGTGGGATGACTGCACCGATTATCGGGACAGTCAGACGGCTGTACTAAGTACGGACATCGGCACCGCAGGGAGGGGGCTTCTCCAACTTTAATTTAGTTTACCCTCCCTGCGGCCCACACGCCCGGAAGGGCATCAGGAGGAGACAACGACGACACCGAGTAGCGGGGTTGTCGGTCTCAACGGCAGTACATTTAAGTAGGGAGAACTCGAAGGCCGAGCCGGAGGCTTCTCTGGCCCTTCGAGGGGAGGACCCATGGAGTCATGGACGGGGGTCCATGTCTCCCACGAGATGGGCAAAGGGATAGGGAGGATGTGTCGCAGGCGTCTTCACACCCTCGTGTATATAAAGTTAGGATGCGATCACACGCATCAGCACAGGGGTCCATCCGGAAGTACTACAGATGTGAAATTCCCGGATGGACCCCAATTGTCCGGGTTAGGTACGCCCGTAGGGGTTTTAGTGGGTAGGCTTCTCGAGACAGCAGTCTCGGGAAGAAAGTCCCACATACCCCGCTTCCCTCCCCCGGGGGAGGCGTGGATGCGTAACGCATTTCCCCTGGGTCACAAAAAAAAAGTTAAGGTAGCGTATCTCCCTCGTGGGCTGATACCTTGTCGTGGTGAGGGATCTCCCTCATGGGTCACCTTGGCGTCCCTTGGGGATCTAAGTGCAGCCTATACGGACTACTCCGTTAAATAGGAGGAGTCTGTACATAGGGTCCGGCAACCCAAGGGAGCTCCTCTTTTCGGAGAGGGCTCCTGGGGGAGCCGTTCCATACGGAACGGTTTCCCAATGTGCCGGTAGAGGTTGGCGGACCAGAATTCAATCGCTCGGTGGCATGGTACCGTTAAGGGGAGGTTTGCTCCCCGCCCATGACATGGTTTCGCCCCCACTGGGTCCGGACTCCCGTGGGGCCCTCCCCTCCCTCTCCGGGGGTGGGGTGGTTTCCTCGGTATCTCGGATCCAGAAGTGTCGAGCGGGTGCTCGCGCACGGCAGGTCGGCCCGTATGCTGGGTGCTCCTGGCTGCGGGTTGGCTCATGCCACTGGGGGGGAGAGTTTCCAAGAGCTACGGCTCATTGCACTGGAGACTCTCCGGTGAAG
>NW_017296345.1:59456-72600 GCF_001594075.2 Trachymyrmex cornetzi | reverse complement strand
CCCGCAGCGGTATCCTCGAAGTCGGAGACGAGGGACCCCCGAAAACCGTAGCGGGCCGTGCTCGTCCACGGTTAGTAGGGGGCTGGAGACCAGCGTCCCTGATGTAATATTCCGGAGACCCGAGTCATATGTCAGCTCCCCAGGGGAAATTGGGGCCCCGTCCGGGTCATGTTTTCGGACGGGGGGGAGGGTACACCCTGGCTGACGGAGACGCTGCAGGGAGTGGGACTAATTCAAAGATGAGATTTATATCAACCTAAAACAAAGAGCAGTATAGCTCGACGGAAGAGTCGAGCGGTGAGGACGATCCCATCAAAGCGGGATTGGATACGGAGACGGACTCCATCCCGTTCGTATGGGATAGCGAGGGCAATAGCCTCCTAGAGGAAACGGATAGGACTCTCTACACCCTGTACTGGGGAGAAAACGAGAAGGATGAAACGGAAGACTTTGCGAATGACGCATCTACCCTGCGTCTGAAAGGAGGGAAGGGTTCTCCTGTGTCCGAAGACCGATCTGGGAACTCGACGGCCACGGATTCTCTGGGGATGGAGGGACCGTCCTTTACGGCGACTCGGCAAACCGCTGGGCGCCCGAGCCCTCGGTACAACAAAGCGACGACTGCTGCCGGGGGGGCGCGCGGGGGCCGGGCCGGCTCGAGGAAAAACAGCATCTTGGATTCCGGGGGCTAGGGAAGGGAAGGAGGACAGGAAAGGAAGAGCTCCTTCTTTCGAAGGCCTAGAGCAGGCGAGCGGACTGACGGAGTAGCGACAAGAGAGAAGCGTCTTGTCCGAGGTAGGAGGACCGTTGAACGGCCCACCTTCGTCTCCTCTGGGGAGAGGAATACAAGGGACTCTGGGGAACCTCACGATAAAATATCTATGATAGACAGCTACTGTTATTCGGCGAACAGCAACATCACCACCAACGCCACCAGCTCTGCATCCAATAGCAAACGGAGGATGGAGGGAATTCCTTCCTCCCAGGCCCCGTCGAATCCGGTCAACGTTACGAAGTATTACGTAACGAGGAGGGAGGCCATGAGAATGGCCAACGATGAGAAGGATAGGAGCCTGCAACTGGCTAGAGAAGAGGTCATCAGAAGCCTCACGGGTAAGAAGCTTTTTCAGAAATGCAAGCTGGACCTCGATAAGCTCAAGGAAGAGAAGGAGGATTAACTCAACAAGGACTTGACCGGAAAATTACATGAGTACCAGGAGGATGTAATAAGAGTGGCCAGGTTGTCCTACAACCTAAAAGGGACTTATCAAAAGTCCCTCAAAATGGCGATGGCGGCAACGCTTGGATGCGTTGAATTGCTGTGTGCCCGTGCGGAGAAAGCTGCGGAGGAAGCTCGTGACGAGCAGATTAGAATCCTCAAAATGGAACTTGAGGAGATAAAGGAGAGTGCTAGGCTTGGAAGAGAGGTGAACTCCAGGATGCTGAAGATGTCCGACAAAGCGGACAGGTACCTCGCGGAGCGAGGCGATTGCTGCCCCCCGGCAGCAGTCGCCTCAACACCATCAAAGGAAGTGACGTAAGGAGAATTGAAGGCGCGGAAAAACGTAGCGTCCTTAACACCACATAATGGGAAAAAAGGAGAAAGAGCAGAAACTCCAGACAATTCCAATGGAGATTGAGCAGGAAACCAATGGCGAACTTCAAATCCCCCCCCCCCCCCGTAATACCACCGGCAATTAAGGGCAAGGCACGGATCCTAAAGGACAGGACACTAACAGAAGAGGAGCCCAAGAAACTGAACATCAGGCTGGGCACCGACTCGGTAGCCAGGATGAGGAAGAAGACACCCGGACCTTCAGATCGACGGAGTAAGAATGAGAATGAGAGTAAGAACGATAGGGAGACTCTCTCAGAAATTGTCCGTGAAACGGTTATCGATGTCCTGAGGGAACTGGGATTGGGTGTGGAAAAGGGTGAGACTACTATTACTTATGCACCGGTGCCCAGTGATAAGGAGACAGGGAGCCGCAAGGTGGGGAGTAAAAAGGTATCGTCTAAACCAGAAAGAGCTCCAAATAAGAGCAATGGGACCACAATCCCCCCTCGGGAGGAAAAGGGGGACGAAGATATTCATCGAAAAAACGAGGGAGAAAGACACCCAGCACTTGCAGCACAGACGCTATGGAGGGTGTTGGGAAGGAAGGAGAAGAAGAAGGAAACGAGAATTATCTCAGCACAGAAGGGAAAAGAAGAGCTCACCGATTGCAGTACCAAATAGGATGGTCAAAGTCACCAGGAAATTTCCTAGAATTGCTGCGGTGCAGATCCTTAAAAATAACGGCGACATGAGTGGGTGCCACCCGATTGACCACTTTACGATAGAACACGTGCACGAATGGACACGCACGATTAGACACGTTCAATTGGACATGCGTACGATTGGACGCGTTTAATTGGACACCCGTACGATTGGACACTGCACGATTGGACACGGGAACGATTGGACAGTGCACGATTGGACACGTACATGATTGGACACGACACGATTGGACAGGTGCATGATTGAACAAGGTACGATTGGACACGTGCACGATTGGACACGTGCACGATTGGACACGTGCACAATTGGACACGGCATGATTGGACACGCATACGATTGGATAAGTACACGATTGGACACGGCACGATTGGACAGTGCACGATTGAACACGGCACGATTAGACACGTGCACGATTGGACACGTGCACGATTGGACACGTGCACGATTGGACACGCGCATGATTGGACACGGCATGATTAGACATGTGCACGATTGGACACGCACGATTGGACACGTTCAATTGGACACGCGTATGATTGTACACTGCACGATTGTACACGTGCATGATTGGACACGACACGATTGGACACGTGTACGATGGAACACGACACGATTGTACAGGTGCACTATTGGACACGTGCACAATTGAACATGGCACGATTGGACCAATCGTGCACGATTGGACACGAGCACGATTGGACACGTTCAATTGTACACGCGTATGATTGAACACTGCATGATTAGACACGTGCACAATTTGATACGGCACGATTGGACAGGTGCATGATTGGACACGGCATGATTGGACACGTGCACGATTGGACACGCACGATTGGACACGTTCAATTGGACAAGTGCACGATTGGACACGGTACGACTGGACACGCGCACGGTTGGTCTTACGTGGTAATGATAAATAGCGTAGGATCATTATACAGGGTGTCTCGAATTTAAATGTCAAAGCTTCTGTATTGTGTAGGAGATCGATAAACTAAGAAAAAAAGTCCTCTAGAGATATATTCGTTTTTACTTTGTTTTGGAGAAAATCGCGAATATGGCAAAACATACTTGCTTCGTTCTTGCACTGCCTCTGAAGTATTATCGTCGCTAAGATTATACACGAAAACAATAATAATAATAATTCCGTTCTCACGTTATTTCATAACCTGAAAAATCGTCAACTTTTCTGGCCGCAGCACACACTCTTGCATAACGCATAATGCATAGTGCATAAGGGAATCAAGCAATCAAAATTCTTCTTTTCCATGGAATGAGAGGAAAGGAAAGCTTCTGATTAGTTGATTCGCTTATGCACTATGCGTTATGCGTTATGCAAAAGTCTGTGCTACGGCCATAACGATTAATAATCTTGTTTCACGGGGCAGAACAACGCCTTTTTCCTGTTAATCCTTTATTTTTGCGTGAAAATGTATCGATCGAGTGTATTCTTTATCAAAACTCGAGACGGACGAAGTCTTATTAGCATTTACCATATTTTTATATGTTCCTTCATTCATAAAGTGAAAGACTACTATTATAACTATGTATATATTTTGGCAAGAAATTTTGTATACAAATATTTATAATTTTTATTTATGTAGATATATATACACATATACATAATTAAAAAATATATATATTGTTTATGTATGCATATAAACATAAATAAATGTTATATATGTATGTATGTATACAGAGTGTCTGGAATTTCAATGTCAAAACTTCGCGTAGGGGATCGATAAACTAAGGAAAAAGGTTCTCGAGAGATATGCTCGTTTCTGCTTCGTTTTGAAGAAAATCGCAAAAAAGACAAAACATAGTTGCTTCGTTCTAGCACTGCCTCCGTAGTTAATAAGTTTGTTATTTTTAGCTAAAATTCTTGCACGGTTGATCGTTTCTGTTTTTCTCTCCAACGAGGAGAGAAAAGGAAGAAAAACGAACCGTACAAAAAGTTGAGCTAAAAAGAAGGCCTATTATTGTCGCTAAAATCGTACAAGAAAATAATAATAATTCCATTCTCATGTGAAAACTTTCTTTGTTTGTTTACATTTCTGCTTACCTTTCTCTTGACATGGAAATCAGCGTGTATACTCTCTCATCACCTCCGTAGCATTACTAGAGCACTAGAAACATAGGTATTTGCATCCACCATTTTTACTCCTTTTCTGTGACGGGTTATGGACATTACAGGTTATGATTTGTATTTGCTGCTTGAAATTTTGTAGCTCCTTTCATTCCTACAAGGAATTAGCTTGTTTCCAACAGCATAGAAGCTATAACCTATAACAACCGTAACGACGATAATTTTCTCAGCTCATTGGGAACAGAGCAAGGATAAGGGAAAGGAGTAAAAATGGCGGATATACGAATACTCTACACGTTTATAGTGCCTTCGCATTAATATCGCAGAAGCGATACACGAAATCATGTCAACATATTCAACGTGTTAGAATGTGTACGCGGCATAATGTGACAAGAGTAATCCACTCGATAACTTCTGACGAGTAACTGACGAATTTATAGGAGAAAGGCGAAAATTTAAACAAACAAGGAACGTTTTCACGTGAGAACGGAATCATTATTATTATTGTTTTCGTGTACGATCTTAGCGACGATAATACTTCAGAGGCAGTGCGAGAACGAAGCAAGTATGTTTTGCCATATTCGCGATTTTCTCCAAAACAAATTAAAAACGAACATATCTCTAGAGGATTTTTTTTTCTTAGTTCATCGATCTCCTACACATTACAGAAGCTTTGACATTTAAATTCGAGACACCCTGTATAATGATCCTACGCTATTTATTATTATAACGTAAGACCAACCGTGAGCGTATCCAGTCGTGCCGTGTCTAACCGTGCACGTGTCCAATCGTGCACGTGTCCTATC
The DNA here is from genome assembly GCF_001594075.2 of Trachymyrmex cornetzi. Classification (NCBI taxonomy): domain Eukaryota; kingdom Metazoa; phylum Arthropoda; class Insecta; order Hymenoptera; family Formicidae; genus Trachymyrmex; species Trachymyrmex cornetzi. The sequence continues at coordinate 67,430 of NW_017296345.1, read as the reverse complement.
GTAACGTGATCAATCTAGATCCTCCGAACATGAGTTACGCGGAGATTCTCTACACTGCGCGGAATAGGACAAACGTCGACGAAATCGGCATTAAAGAAATCCGCCCGAAGAAGGCCCGCACAGGAGCATTTCTCTTGGAAATTCCGGGCCCGGCGGGAGCGGCCCAGGCGGATTCATTGCCTGATAAACTACGAGAGGTCTTAGCGGATAAGGAAGAAATCCACGTCTCCAGACCTAGGAAGATGACCGAGATCCGGGTGAGGGACATCGAGGACTCCGTGTCCCATCAAAAGATAGCCTGTGTACCAGCCCGGGAAGGCGGCTACGAAGCCGATGAGGTAAAGGTTGGCCCCATTAGAAGAGCTTCAAACGGACTGGGCGCCATATGAGCCAAGTGCCCACTGGCGGCTGCCATCAAGACAGCCCAAAAAAAGAAGGGTGAGAATGATGTGGACGTCTACGAGGGTAGACCTCCTACCAGACCGGCCCCTTCAATGCTACAGTTGCCTAGAAAAAGGGCACATGCAAGCGGAGTGCAGAAGTGAGGTAGATAGGACCTCCATCTGCTACCGATATGGCTCGAGGGGTCACAGGGCTATCGAATGCGATGGGATGGTAAACTGCCCGACATGCGCAGATGCCGGACTACCATCGAATCACAGGATTGGCGGAAGGGCGTGCAACCCTCCGAAAAGGAAAGGCCGGATCCCGGTACGTGATACCACTCCGAAGCCCCGGGAGGACGACGAGAAGATGGAAGTGGATGCGGAGTCACCGCTCCCACAAAGGGAGAGAAGGAAACGCAGGGCTAACGATGACAAGCCCGAAGAAGGAGCGGAGTCCACTCCAAAGACACAACTGGATGGGGATCTCCCCAGTATGGTGGACAGCAACGTCATGGAGCCTACGGGCCTCGGAACGGGGAAGTCTGGGGAGGAATGCTCACTCCAAGCGCCCCTCTAACGTAGACACACAGGACGGGGAGAGGATCCATGGACGTCGCCGAAGGTCAAGAGGAGCCTACTCGATGGGAGGGTGCCTGCGGAGGAGAGGCCTGGAACGAAGGCAATGCCTAACAGGCTCCTTCAGGCGAACCATGTCCGTGTTGCGTAGGATCTGATCCTAAAAACGATGGAGGAACGGGATTGCGGGCTGGCAGTCATCTCGGAACCGTACGGGGTTCCAGAGAACCATCCGTACTGGCATGCGGACAGACTAGAAGTGGTGGCCATAGTTTGGAGGCCGACGAGGAAGCACCTCTCATGCACCCTTATTAAGGCTGGAGAAGGATATGTGGCTGTGGGATGGGAGGACACCTATGTGGTGGGTATCTACCTATCTCCGAGCATGGGTGTCACTCAGTTCGAGCTAAGACTTGAACGAATAGAACCGTGCCTTAATGCCTTACACAGTAGACCCACGATTCTCACTGGAGACTTTAACGCAAAGTCCACGCTATGGGGCTCCAGACGTGGTGATGCCAGGGGGAAGATCCTCGAGGAATGGACGACTACGGTGGGCCTCCGTTGCCTGAACCAGGGAGGGGTGAATACACTGATAAGAACGACGGAGGAATCAGCGATGGACATCACGTGGGCCTCCCCCCCTGCGGCCTCTATGGTCACGAATTGGAGGGTGCTCCCTGATGAGACACATTCAAATCACCTCTACATATAGATAGGCCTGAAGGAGACTCAGGCTCAAAGGGTGAAACGGGGTCAATCCAAACCGCCGCGCTGAAACCTCCGGCAGTTAAATGAGGACTTGCTGGAGGCGGCTGTCTTGGCGGAATCTTGGCCCACAGCCGACGCAATAGGCCTGGACAAATGAGTGGAAAAAACACAAGGCATGCTGGCCACTGCGTGCGACGTGGCTTATGCCACGGGCCACCCAACGGCCCAGAAAGGCCGTGCACTGGTGGAGCGACTCCATCGCGATCCTGAGAGGCGCCACCTTGCAAGTAAGGAGGGCGATCAAAAGGGCAAGAAGAGGTCGAAAGGATCCTGAAGAGGTGGAGGCCAAAGTGGTAGACTATAGGCGAGCCAAGAAGGATCTTAGAGCGGTCATTGCCAAGGCCAAGGAAAATTCTTGGAAGGAGTTTGTTCTCTCACTGGACGAGAATCCATGGGAACGCTCGTACTTATTGGTGCGGAACAAAGGGTGGCACCCAGTTGGACACGGCTCAATTGGACACGAGCCACTCACAGCGCTTGAGACTACAAAGCTCCTAAGCACCGATCGCTGTGATTGGTGGTGTCCAACCGAGCCGCGGTCAATCGGGATCACCCCCGGAACAAATTACGAAGATGGACGCAAACAGAAGCTCTGGAGTCGCCCTTCTTGGAAGAGACATTGAAGACACTCTTCCCATCGCCTGACAGGGAGACTTATAACTGGACAAAGGAGCCACTCCCGGACAGAGGCTGGGGATTATTGAGGGAGGAGTTTGGGGTCACAAAGGAATTAGAGAGGGCCATCAAATGAATGACGTCTCGGAATGCAGCGCCTGGGCCGAGCGGTCTACACAGTAGAGCTTGGGCAATAGCGATTCGCAGAACCAGATTAGGAGACAGTCTGAGGGAAACATTCACGGAATGTCTAAAGGAAGGAAAGTTCCCCAATACGTGGAAAAAGACCAAACTCATCCTATTGGAAGGAGAACAAGCCGGTCGAGAGTTCTTTCGGATACCACCCGATTTGCCTGCTCGACGACGAGGCAAAGTTACTGGAGAGGATTGTGGCCGCGAGATTGACCCGGCATTTGGACGGAACGGGTCCGAACATACACGCCGGGCAGTTTGGATTCCGTCAGGGTCGCGACACCGTGGATGTCATTCTCCGAGTACGATCCGCGGTGGAGAAGGTGGTCTCCGGGGGTGGGGTGGTGTTAGGTGTCGCGTTGGATATATCCAACGCGTTCAACTCCATTGCCTGGGATCGCATTGGGGAGGCACTAGAAACGTATCGAGTGTCCAGGTACCTGCGGGGGATCCTCCATGATTATTTTAATAACGGAGTGATACAGTTTGTGAACTCCGAAGGCAGACTCCTTCGAAGGGAAATAAACAGGGGAGTGCCGCAGGGGTCGGTCCTGGGCCCACTGTTGTGGAATCTAGGGTTTGACCGAGTCCTGCGGCGGGCGGACCTCTCGCAGGGCTGCAGTGTAGTATGTTATACGGATGACACCATTGTACTGGCCCCGGGGGAGGATTGGGAGGAGGCGCGTACAAACGCCCAGATGGCGGTGGACAGCGTGGTGCAGGAGATCCGGGCGCTGGATCTCCGGGTGGCCCCGCAAAAATCTGAAGCCATATATTTCCACGGGGGAAGACACGGAAGGACGCCGAGGACCGAACTGATGGTGGATGGGCTAATAACAGCCAAGTCTACGATCAAATACTTAGGGTTGACAATCGACTCGAGATGGAGCTTCACGAAGCACTTCCAACGATTAGCTCCGAGGCTCGAGCGTATGGCTATTAGCCTATGTGGGCTCCTCCTTAATGTAGGCGGACCCGGGGGCGCGGTCCGTAGACTGTTCACCGGTGTGGTTCAGGCGACGGCTCTTTACGCGGCGCCGGTATGGGCTGAAGAAGCAAGGAGGGGGAGAGTTATCCAACGGACGCTGCATGCCGCGCAGAGGAGGTGGGCCATCAGGTTAAGAGCCTATAAGACCGTATCTTTTGTGGCCACGACCACGCTGGCCGGGGTCCCGCCACTGGAACTGGCTGTAGAAATGCAAGCCGAAGTATTCGATAGTGTCAGGGAGACACAGCGTCGGCTGGGGTGTACTCAGCTCCCCGTGAGGGTCGCCGACCTAATACGGTTCCGCGCAAAAAGTGATGAACGCATGGGCGGCCCGGCTTCCTGAAGCCGGCCACTCAGGCGAAGAGATCGCCAGTGCAATCCGGCCCCGTCTACAAGAATGAGTAGACGCCAGAGGAGGGACCTCCTTCCATGCGGCGCAGATGCTGACGGGCCATGGATGCTTTGGCTGGTATCTGTGCCGCAACGGAAGAGAGACCACAAATAAATGCTGGCACTGTGCCTCGCCCTCGGACACAGCGAGGCACACTCTCGAGGAATGCCCTCGTGGGCCTCTCAAAGAAAGAGGCTAGTCGAGGCTGTCAGGAGCGATCTCTCCTTACGAGCGTTAGTAGACGCTGCCCTCGAAACCGAGAAGAAAAGGAGCCTTCCACATATTTTGCGAGGAAGTGATGGCTCTGAAAGAAAAAAAGTGAACGGGCACGTCGGGGGGAAGGCTAACGCTACCAAACCGTAGGTCGCGGGGTGACGCAGAGCGAAGTGTGTGTCATGACCACATATATGAGGGGCATGACGAAACCTATTAGAAATTGGGCGACCCTCCCCCCTGGTGGGGTCGTGCGCGGCGCCTGCGCACGACCCAGAGGGTTGTGGGGCGTCAAACGGGAGACTCGGCGTCTCCCCGCAGCAACCCGACGGGAATTGGCGGCGAGAGGAGATGGCGTCCCTTCTCTCTAGTACTAGAAGGATACACGCATACAGCGCAATAGGCAACGGGCCCGGCTGGTAGTACTGCTGAAGAGAAGAACCCAGCTGGGCCCGAAATCTGCCTGAAGTAGGACGCTCGCAGTGGTTTTAGTGAGTAGGTCTCTGGTGTCATACCGGAGAAGTCCCACATAACCCCTCCCCTTCCGCGGGGGCGGGGTATGCATGAGCATTTCCACGGCGTTAACAAAAAAATTAAAAGTAACGTGTTGTTTAGTTGTATATTTGTGTGTAATGTTTTGTAACCCCTAAAAGATCAATAAATTGTATATCTATCTATTAAAAGATAGATTTGGTAAAACACAAATGGTACTCTTTCTTGATATTTATACAAACTTACCTTTTTTAAAAAAAAGTAAGAAAAGCGCTATGCACGCGTGCTTTTCGTGAAGAATCATTTTGACCGGTTTCACCAACGCCAATTACTTAATTGGCCATGGAACTGACTAATTGTGTTTGCTATTTATTAGAATTGACCACTTATGATTGACAGTTAATCACCGATTTGGCTCGATCGAGTTGGTGAAACCGGCCCTTTCTATATAATACTGAGTATCCAACCTAATTAATAGTAGTATTAATTTTTCTTCAAGGATATTCTTATAACGATATGTATCATTCGTATAAAAGATTTGATATCAACAAAACTCGCGCCAAGTTAAATTCAATGTAATTCGGATACCAAATTATATAAATAATATTAACTTTAATGATATCATTCCTATAAAAGAGTTTGATATCAAGAAATGGCGCAAAGTTAAATCCCATTTCTTTATTTTACCATGTCCAATTAAATAAATAAGAAATATTAATCTTATGATATGTATCATTTGTAAAAAAGAATTGATATCGATAACTGTTGCGCCAAGTTAAATTCTACTATCAAAATAAAAAGTAAATCCCAAGTGGTACTATCTTTATTATTATTTGCTTAATCCAAATGGTACTATCTTTAATTTTTATGCAATGAAACCTAAGTATACCTGTATATCTTATTGAAGGATCTTCCTATTCAATCCAAATGTTTTAATTTCCACTTAAATAAAATTATTATATCACAATTCATTTAAAGACATTTTCTCTTCCAATTAAAGTAGTGATTATTATTCTTGAGGCTTCCACGGGTTTTTTCTGTATAAAGGTTATACGTTTTGCGGATTTCCTTCATGTCCAGATGCATTCTTGAGATGCCAACGTTTCGTGAAACTTGTCGACTTAAGGTTTCATCCATCCTTTTTTCCCCGGACACCGTCCTCTTTTTTATAACGTCCGGTGGGGTTTTCGAAAGGCGTCCGGGATAATCATGAGAGTCCGGGGTTTTATATAAAAAGGAAATATTTTTTGACTGGATGGCAAAAAAAACTTTGGCGTGTAAGTGTAGTGTTGACATTAAAGATTGGCAGCCCTGTATAGGACGCAGGTTGAGAATAAAATTTATCCGCATATAGTGTAATGCCAGCTGCACACCAGCGCGATGTTCGTCGCGCGCGACACGCGATATTCAATGAGAGTATAGCTTTAGAATGAGAACATCGGTAAAGCTGTACACTCATTGGATATCGCGTGTTGCGCCAGTTGCGCGCGACCTGTAAGATATTATACTGTAAACATGATAATGATGTTATACTGTAAACATGATAATAAAGAAGTGATAGTATTGTGAAATTTGTAAGGAAAAAGCAACTAAATGTATGTACTTATAGCGTTTTCGGCCCGGCTGGGTTTGCACCAACCTGGGTTGGATTAATGGCGTTTTGTGCTCTCCTATTGGTAGAGCGTGTGACATCAACCCATAGGAAAGATTAATCCAACCAAGATTGGTGCAAACCCGATCGGGCCGAAAACGTTATTAAAAAGATAGGTCAAATATTTTTTGATAACGTATTATCAATTAAAGAAAACCCCCTGTTAATGGAAATATTATTTATCTAAAAATTTAAAAGGCTTATATGTGAAATAATTATTTCTAGAGCACCAAAAAAAGGTAAGCAAATGTATGCGTCCGGGGTAGCAAACGAAATGTCCGGGGTTTTCGGTTCGTCAATTCTAGTTTTTAACTTTTTGAAATGGCAACCCTATCCTAGCATCGTAAACATCAGGCTTAAGATGCCTTTTCTTGACGACGTTCAACGCTCATTTTCTGCGTCAAAATAAGTCACGTGATAGAAATTGACCAATATCAAACGTCATTTGATTTTGATGCTGAAAATGAGCGTCGAGCTGCTTCTAATCGGCTGTTTTAGCGACGAAAAAGGATCACGTGATAAAAATGGGCGTTTGATAATCGTCTATTTTGACCACGTGATTCTTTTTGTTGAAACAGCCGGTTTGAGCGTAAAAATTTAGAGACAAAGGCTGCCAACTGTGAAACACGAGATATATTTCGGGGTGATCCCGATTGATCACGACTCGATTGGACAACACCAATCACAGCGACCGGTGCTTAGGAGCTTTGTAGTCTCAAGCGCTGTGAGTGGCTCGTATCCAATTGAGCCGTGTTCAACTGGATGCCACCCATCGTCTTTGCTGTTTAGTAGAATAGACTAATTGCGATTGACAGTTAATCACGATTAAGCTTGATTAAATATTGAATAAAGAATAAATGAACAATCACAGTGCCAGTAACCAAAATGGAATAAGTAAAATGATTTTACTAACGCAGAAAATACCATATTGTTAACAAACAATAAGTTAGGAAAAATGATAATGACAAAAATATTATTCGATCTCGATCTCCATTTGTTTATAACTTATTAGTTAACAATACCAGAATAATTTTAGTTCTATTTAATCTCTTTTTGATAGTATATATATAAGTTATAAACAAATGGAGGTCGATATCGAATAAATCGCTTTTTCATTATATTTCCTAGTTTTTAGCAATTACCAGCGTATTTTATTATCACCACCTTTATCGATCCTGTTTTGAAAAAACCGTCCGTCACTATCGTATAGTACACACACTCACGGCATGCTTAGCGCGGCGACACTGTCGTGTCTCCAGATCCAGTTCTGATGAACCACTCGTTCGTGGCGGACGCGCCTCGTCTCGAGTGTTATTCCTTTGTATATTTTTGAAAGTATTGCCGACTTTGACCGAGCATTGAATCATACATAATTATCCCGCGATCTTGGACGACCCGTTCTGTCGTCTTGACGCGCGTCCTTGCGGCGTGACGACGTCGTATGACGCAGGCGCCCGGTGTCCGAGCGGGCTTCGCCATTTTCGCGGGTGTTGAATCATTTTTAATATACGGAAAGCAAAATAAACGTGATCTGGCCGTATCGACCTCCTATTTGTTTTTTGGAGGCGGGAGCCATAACTAAAGAAGAAGAAGAAGTGTCTCCAGATCGCAGCGCTCGTCAATCATGTACTACATGGGCTGAAAAGTCCCGGGATTTTTAATGAAAACAAGCGTTTTTTGGGCAAAGTTATATTTATTC
>NW_017296345.1:56425-59302 GCF_001594075.2 Trachymyrmex cornetzi | reverse complement strand
GAGCCGCCGCTTGAGGTTTGGGAACAGATAACAGTCGCTGGGGGCCAAGTCTGGAGAATACGGTGGGTGAGCAACCAATTCGAATCGTAATTGGTCCAATTTGGCCATCGCTTTCAAGGACGTGTGTGACGGTGGATCATCGTGATGGTACAGAACTCTTTTCTTCGCCATATGGGGCCGTTTTTTCTTTATTTCGTCGTTCAGTTTGTCCAATAACGCTGCATAATACTCTCCCGTAACTGTTCTTCCCTTCTGCAGGTAATCTATGAAGATTATGCCATGCGCATCCCAAAAAACGGAGACCATAACCTTCCCGGCCGAGCGTTAGTCTTTTGGCCGCTTCGGTCGGCTTTCGTGGCTTCCCAGCCACTCTGCAGACTGCCTATTGGACTCAGGCGTATGGTAATGGACCCACGTTTCATCCATCATCACAAAACGTCGAAAAAAGTCCGCTCGATTACGCTGCAACAACGCCAAACAAACCGTTGAATCAACGCGCTGCTGTTTTTGGTCGACGGTCAGCAAACGCGGCACCCATCGCGCCGATAGCTTTTTCATCTCCAAAAGATCGTGCAAAATGTATCCCGTCCGTTTTTTTGAGATACCCACGGCCTCAGCTAACTCGCGCAACTTCACTTTACGATCACTCAAGACGATTCGATACACTTGCTTTACGATTTCCGCATTCGTAGCCACTTTTGGCCTTCCAGAGCGAGGTGCGTCTTCGGTGCTTGTACGACCCATTTTAAATTCACTACACTACCGATAAATTGTTGTTCTCGAAGGAGCAGATGTGGGTTAACATTTTTGCAACCATTATAATGATTGTTCAGAAGTTTTTCTCATCAAAAAACAATGTTTGATCAAGATGCGATATTCCTGTTTTTCCATTTTTTTTACGAAGGCGAAAGTAGCGTCACTCAAACGACTGTAGCTTGTAAACGAATGGACGAAATGTCATGAAACTTCATACATAAACTAGTGACAGATGAGCCTCTCGAAATGAGTCATGTTCATTTTCTTGTGGCGCCACTTATTGAAAAATCCCGGGATTTTTCAGCCCATGTAGTATATCACTAGCGATCCTTGTGTAAAGAATATCAGAAGAACACAAAACTAGCGCTCCTTGCGGAAAGAATGTCCGAAGGACACGAAAGGAATGTGTGGAACGCGGTCGACGTTGATAATAATGACGACGAATTCTTAGATCTGAAAAATGGCAGTTCGGAACTTTGCGTCGCAATATCTTCGCTTGTAGGGTACGTAGGGAAAAAATAAAAACACTTTCATTATATATTTCGAGCAGTTGCAATCGATTGAGCACACTTAGAAGTTGATCGTTTCAGCCTTTATAGACTTTCCGATAACCTCGATCTGACGCAACTCTTCGGTTCGCGTAAAGGAGACACGGCAGTGTCGCTGCGCGTAGCTTAGCGCCGAGACACTACCAGTGTATCCAAATTTCATAATTAAGATAATAATAAGCTTTTAAAGTGTATTTGGCTAAAGTTTTGCTTTAAACATTCATGACACTTTGCTAAAAAGCACGATCGCGTTTCTCATAAAACTTCCCATAAATATGTAATAAATATTGTAAACGCGATAGCGCAGATAAAATTCTTAGAATAATTTTTGTAAAATTGAGAAATTAGACAATAACTGCGTGCAACAAGTATTATAATGCCTGTTGACATACAATTAAGTTTAACAAGTATTTCAGTACGTCGAATTGTAAGAAACACCCTTAGAATTCGACGTACTGAAATAATTGTATGATTTATATATCAATAATAATTTTATAATGTTTATCGCTCGTAATTATTGTCTAATTTCACTCTTTTACGACATTTTTCCAACAATTTTATAAATGTAATTAAAATGCAATCCAGTATTCAAAGGGCTCAATATTTATTTTAATTTCTTCATTCTATTTTATAATTTAATGTAATTAGCATATTTAAAGTATGTGAAAGACAAAGAGATAGTGTAATAGAGGAGAAAGATAGAAGGAGGGGAATGAAAAAGGAACGTGTTTTTATAAATGTGTGAATGTGTGTGTGCATCCGGTCAATGTACGCCCCGTATGTAAAACGCCGCTCCTGCCCGCCTTCTATACGCGACCCGTGATACGCTAACTATTTTTTCGTGTAATTTGAAAACTAACTAAACTTCTAACAAAATTTTCGTAAAGGAAAAATCGTCTTAGAATTCGGTCAGGAATCCGTCTCTTCAGGAACACCTGGGTTGTTCCGAATCATTCTGTATATTGCAATACAATCATAGATTTGATTGGAAGAATGTCAGAATAATGGATACTGAATCAAATTACCCTTATAAAAATGTTTCACCGTTTTTAGCCCGTTTTTAGCCTGCGCGAACGGTTAATTTGAGTGGTTAAAACGTGCATTTTACTCAGTGAGTATGACTCCGTTTTTAGGTCGCAAACAGGAACTTTTCCGTAAAAATGAGGTTAAAATGGATTGCACTCATGCAAGACACGAGTATATCTGAGTGGTAAAAACGTATACATTACGAGTATTTTTGAGTGGTAAAAACGTAAATTTGAGTGAAAAAAATTATACGGGTGCAAAATACTCATTTAGCTCTCGACACTCACATTGCACGTTTTCACCACTCGAAATTACTCGTCGTAAGGTATAACCGATAGCATGAGAAAATCAGCTCCGCTCCTGTCGAGATTCGAACCGAGGCCTGGTCACCAAGTCTGCTGTACGAGGCTGTCACTTTTCCATTGAGCCACACAACTCTTATGTCGATATTCGCTTACTTATGTACCTCTTATATGAAAGATTATAATTATTATATAGTACACTATTAGAAATGTAACCACGAGCTTCCTTTACATGTAAATGAAGC
>NW_017296345.1:32906-56371 GCF_001594075.2 Trachymyrmex cornetzi | reverse complement strand
TGATTTAACTGAAAATTAAGTTACAGTAGTTACTTAAATGTAATGAACGTGTACATTAAATTTATGAAATTTAATGTATTTTTAATAAAATTTTATGAAAAGTACATTAAATTTTATAAATTTCCATGAAAAATACATTAAATTTTATGTATATATATATGTACACAAATACACTTTTTAATTATAAATACATTAAATTTGATGTAATGTCATGAAATTAATTTCAAATTGTGTAACTTAAAATTTAATGAAATTTAAGAACATTTCTAACAGTGTAATTATATTTAATACAATGTGTATGAGTTATATACATATAAGTAATGTTATGTATATCCAGATATATATATAAACACACACACAACTCAAAAAGACATTAGATATTAACATTTTACATATTTTGATTTTGAATGATTAACCATTTGATTTAATTCTTTATTCTGTACATAAAAATATTAAAGTACAACTGTTAAAAATAGTTTATGAAACATTTATATCTGAATAAAGTGTAATATATCTCATAAACTATTAATATTTTGACAAGTCTATCTTAATACTTTTGCATGCAGATTAGGAATATCATTTCGAATTAAACAACTTTTTTCTAAATATATTTTATATTTAATGTGATTACCCTAATCCCAAAAATAATTAAGGGATGTGATAGATTAAATTAGAACTCTGATGTGTATGCACGCACACACACACGCACCACGCATGCACGCACGCACGCACACACAAACACGCGCGCGCATGAATATATTACAGTTATATATAACCATTGATAAATTAATTGTCAAAATAAAAATAAAATTCATACAATAATAATTTATTATTATTATTAATTTATTAATATACATATATATGAGTGTGTATATATGTATGATATATATATATACATATATACGAGGGTCACTATTTATATTTTGAGCCTAATAATAAAAATAATAATAAAAAAATAATAATTTGTTATTTATTGTTTTTCAAAATATTCTCCTTTTTATGATCTATACACTTTTACATGCGTTCGAACCACTTGTCAAAGCATTTTTTCCATTCCGCTTGAGACACCTCCAAAATATGGTCTTTGAACGCATCAACGGCTTCTTCTGTCGACGAAAATCGTTGTCCACGCAATTTATTCTTGACGTTCGGGAACAAAAAGAAGTCATTTGGTGCCAAATCAGGACTGTACGGCGAATAACCGATTAATTCGATTTTTTGAGTGCTCAAATAGTCGGTTGTTAGACGAGATGTGTGATAGCTGGCATCGTCTTGATGAAGAATGATCCGGCGGCGCTTGTTTGTTTTCCTTATTTCACTGAAGACTTCCGGCAAACAAATGGTTGTGTACCATTCAGAATTGACCGTTCTACGTTCCTCTAAAGGCATTGTTGCCACATGACCAGTTTTTCCGAAAAAACAGGCGACCATTTGTTTCGAAGTGCTTCGAGCGCGAACAACTTTTGTTGGATTTAGTTCATCTTGAAACACCCATAAAGTCGACTGCTGTTTAGTTTCCGGCTCATACTCATAGATCCATGATTCATCATCTGTTACAATCTTATACACGTCTTTTGAAGCACCGCCATTGTATTTCTTAAGCATTTGTTTGCACCAATCGACACAAGCATCTTTTAGAGATTTTGTTAGATTATGTGGGATCCAATGAGAACAAATCTTTTTCACGGCTGAATGATTATGCAATATTTCATATATGCTGGTGGAACTGATGCCCAAGGTTGTCTCAATCTCACAGTATGTCACATGACAATCTTGCATTATTAGTTTTTGCACAGCATTAATGTTTTCTGACACAACAACTGATTTTGGACGACCTTCACGACTTTCGTCGGTGAGCGAACGGCGACCACGATTAAATTCGTTATACCAGCGTTTCACAGTGGCAAAGGATGGGGCTTTATCGCCAAAAGTGGAAGTAAGTTGATCGATGCACTCCTGTCTTGATAATCCACGTCGAAAGTCGTAATAAATCATTGCACGAAAATTTTCACGAGTTAATTCCATTTTTTCGCTGAGACACAATTTTCAAGTGACTGTAAACAATACAAATCGCGCTCAAATAACAAAACGTTCTGAAGAAAGTTATGGTCAAAAATGTCAAACTTTCTAGTGGAAACGTCCGATGGCACCTGACAACACTCAGTGTTGCCAAGGCTCAAAATATAAGTAGTGCCCCTCGTATAATACTAAATAATGAATTATTATATAAATTCTATTTTAATTTATTTGAAATCGTACAATATGGTAATTAATAAATGATAAGTAAATGTACAAGTAAAAGAGAAATGTCATATTAACGTGTTCTCACTCATCAGCTGAAAACGGACAATCCACTAAAAAATGCACATAGCGGAAAAACGAGTATTGAAAACGGACGATTCACTCAAAAGTACTCGCGTATACGTTTGTCGTTCATCAGCGGAAATACGAGTATTGAAAACGGACAATCTCCTCAAAAATACTCATTGCGTACTCATGTATACTCACTATCGTTCCTTCATGATACACTGCGAGTGCTTGCGAGTGCAAGAAATGAGCAAGAACGGGCTAAAAACGAGCTAAAAACGGATTAAAAACGGTCCATATGAGGTTTAAAACGGTGAAAAATTTTTATAAGGGTATAATAAAAAACTAATTTCTGAAACATTGCATATAAAAGTACAGTTAGATGATATAAATTTGAAAAGAGGCACCGAATCTCTAGATGACATATATATTTATCTGTTAAATTTAATCTCGAATAATAACAAAAGCGACAGCGCTTAGTTTTTTTGATCTCTTGACATACATGCGGTATCATTTGCATTTAAACTCTCTGACAGTCAAGAAATGTCTTGTATCACGGAATAGTAATCGACTTTAAGTTTTTTACTTCGCAATCGTAATAAACAGTTGCAAACTTATCGATATGTATTATTTGTATTTGCCTTTATGAAAATTGCAAATGTTGCATAATCTCCTACCTTCTATTCCATAATAATTATATCTTTATTATAGACCGTATATGTGAGAAACACAATCAATACTAGAAATTTAAAATGCATGGGGTGGATCAGACACTGACTGACCCCGTGATATCGATATACATAATTAGTAACAGTAGGTGGATAATTCGGACATGATTGCCGCTGCGTTAATAATAATAATAATAATAATAATAATTAAGGTGGAAAAAAATCGACAATATAACTCCGACATACTAATAAATTATAATTATTCTAATTACGTGTAATTGAAAATAGAAAGAGTATTCGGATCTAATACGCGCCTTGAGACACTAGATTGTTCCCGTTGCTAGTCTTAGTTCCCGACCTTAGACAAAATGGATTCTACCGATCCCGACGGCACAGATGCCGCGAACTTCTCGCAATCCGATTATGAGACCACGTTCAGAGATATAAGAGACCGCGAACACGAATTAATTCAGAGAACCGAAGCGTTAGAGAATATGATGCGCACCTTCGCTAATTTCTTTACCGGGACCACATTAACACCTCCCATGTCAACGCCTACTAATGAAGGCACATCACCGTTCAATTTCCAAAGCTCGCGACCTTCGGTAAAGGCGACGTTTTCATTCGGTGCCGCGCCTTATCCGAAATCGTACGTTCGAAACGCTCTCGAACTCGTATCTAAATACGACGAGCATAACATGTCTATTTGGCAATTTGCTCGTGCTTGTAAGAGGGCTAAGGAAAAGGTTCCCTTAGTCGACGAGGCTCATCTCATTCGATTATTACGTAATAAGTTAACGCATCATGCTTATCTGGCGGTGGAGGATGAGAACCATCCCACAGTTGATAAGTTCCTCGCTTAAACGAAGCTTCGGGCCGGGAAGAAGCGCGAATTATTAGATGTTAAACTTAATTCCTGCCGTTTTTCGTCTCCAAAATTGATTTGTTTCGAAAAGAAGATGAATGAATTCCCCAATCAAAGTAAGTTCCTCCATTTTCTACTTTATTACTAATTAATAATACTTTATTAATAATACTTTGATTAAAGTATTTCCCTTCGAAACAAATCAATTTTGGAGACAAAAAACGGCAGGAATTAAGTTTAACACCTAATACTATCGCAGTCAACTTAGTATCGCGTGGAAAAAACCGAATGAGCACGTCTTAGATTATATAGGACGAATTAAAGATCTCAGAACTGCCATAATCGAAGACGATCAACTGAACCTCAATCGGTCTCTGAACAGTGGGGAAATTTCATCAATCGACTCGTTTGCGTTAGAAGCATTTTACGAAGGATTGCCACGCGAATACCGCGTTGAACTCAGAGCAGAGGATTACACCGACTTTAGGGACGCCTGCTCCAAAATAATTACGATTAGGAAGCGGTTAGAGAGGGAAGAAAATAGGGGAAGAAATTTTCGTTCCCCACGCGCAGACTCCTCGTCCCCTCGTGTACTCTCACGCGATTCTCCCGCTGAGAGAGAGGGAGCCGCAAATAATTCAACTAATCAGTACGAACAAAAGATTTGTTACTGTAAGTCCTTCGCACATCTAGTCAATGAGTGTCGCAAGCGTCAGTATAGGGAGAACTTTAATAAAAATAATAATGCGCACTCTCGAGGTAGCAATACAAATCTGAATAACCCTACTTCGATGGACGGAACGAGTCACCAGGGAAACCTGCCTGGGAGGCCTCGGTAAAAGGGATGTCCCGGGGCCTAGGAAATGCTCGTCCCGTTCATTTGATGGATTGCGTTCAAAATCAATCCACGTGCTTCGAGTCGCCAGTAGAGACATACCCTCCGTTGAGCTCGAATCGCCTTCTTTTCGTAGACCAACCGTCTTTATGCTCGATACTGGAGCGCAACCAAACATAATAAAATTCGAATGTGTGAACGAACACATCCAAATTGATAGAAATGAAATTCTTCAAGTAACCGACATCAATCATAGAAGATGTCGTAAATACCCTAGGGACGATAAGATCCCACATTCTTCAAACTTCATTAATATTTCATAGGAAAGTCAAATGACTCCTATAACACAATAGGGTATATTAGGTACCACTTTCTTCACCGAGCATAATGCCTGTATCAATTATGCTAATAATAGCATCGCTTGGCGCAACTGCGTCTTCCCGTTTAAACCCCAAGAAACCGTGATCATTCCGCCACGATCTAATTCCGAGTTATATACATTTCTAATCCTGAAATTAAGACAGGATATCTGCCCAGACTAGATTTTTCCGAAGGAGTATTCGCTGGAGATGCTCTCGTTACTTGTATTAATAATAAAGTTTACGTAAGAGTAACTAATACTCTAGATCACAAAATTTAACTTGTAATACCGACAATTAAATTACAAGAGGTTAGCGAAACCTCTCGCAAACCTTGCCAATATAAATCTAACAAAAACGAGAAAGAATCTTGTCGTTCCGTAGAATCTCCCGAAAAAAATTCCCCGGGAAATATTAATCAATTAACAGGGAACACGCCAAAGTTACTAATAACGTTGATTGAAAATATTAACTTGATTAAAGGAAATAATAAACAAAAATCGCTTTCTTCTTCCGATCCTACTAACTCTACTACTTCTAATTCTAATAATCTACATCTCTCGTCGGGGTCTCTCTCTAGTGCAAAAGACACTCATCCCCACGAAGGGCCTACTAACTCTTCTATTTCTAATTCTCTACTTCTTACTCCAATTCCTTATGATAAGGAAAAAGCGATTTCTTTAATTACTAATATGATGAATAGTACCATTAATAAAATATTAACCATAACTACTAATTCATATATTAATTTGGCGAATAAAAACTATCGGGACAATAACGACGACAATCTTACTTATAAACATGACAGGATAACCAAAATTCTTCAATTAATACGACTCAATCACCTTTCTTCAATCGAAAAAGAAAACGTTATTTCTTTAATTAAAACTTACAATGACAGATTTTATTTACCTGGTGAATACCTAGACAGAACATCACTAGTAACACATAAAATAGTTACTACTGATAATTTACCAGTACATACGAAGCAATATCGCTTCCCACTAGTATAAAAAAATGAAATAACGAAACAACAACTGATTGATAAGAATATCGTGGAACCTTTCACTTCTCCATATTGTTCTCCGATTTGGATAGTACCCAAAAAGACAGATTCGTTGGGTAACAAGAGGTGGCGTGTCGTAATCGACTATAGGAGGTTAAACGAAAAAACTATAGGCGATACCTATTCTTTGCCTAATATTTGTGATATATTAGATCAACTTCGTAGTGCTAAATATTTTTCCGTGTTGGATTTAGCCAGTGGCTAAATCCACCAAATTCCTATGGATCCCGCGGACGCACACAAGACAGCGTTTTCAACGCCTCACGGGCATTATCACTTTTCGCGTATGCCATTCGGCTTGAAAAACGCTCCGGCTACATTTCAGCGCCTTATGGATCAAATATTAAGTGGCTTACAGGGGGTAGAGTTATTTGTATATATGGATGACATTGTAATATACGCAAGTTCATTAAGAGAACACGACATTAAAATGGATAAATTGATGAATCGGCTAAGATCGGCAAATTTGACTTTGCAACCTGATAAATGCGAGTTTTTATGTCGAGAGGTAGCATATTTAGGACACGTGATAGGAGAAAATGGAGTTCGTTCTGATCCAACAAAACTATTGGCAGTAGAGAACTTTCCTATTCCGCAAAATACCAAAAACGTTCGTCAGTTCTTAGGCTTAGCTTGGATTTACCGCCGGTAAATCCAAGCTTGGCTATCGCCGGTTTACCCCGGGTTTTCTAAAATCGCTAGCCCACTGTCGAATTTATTAAAACAGAACGTAACCTTTGTTTGGAACGATGCGACTCAAGAAGCTTTCGATACATTGCGCAAACTGTTTTGTCAAGAACCCGTGTTACAATACCCAGATTTTGAGCGCGATTTCATAATAACTACCGACACTTCTAACTGTGCTATCGCAGGGGTTTTGAGTCAGAGTGAAATCGGTCAAGACCTCCCTATCGCTTACGCTTCTAGGGTTTTAAATTCAGCCGAAAATAATTACTGAACTATTGAAAAATAATTGCTCGCAATAACTTATAGTGTCAATTATTTCAGACCCTACGTATATGATCGTACCTTCACACTAGTTACGGATCATCAACATTGACTTGGCTACGTTACTTAAAAGACCTACGTCACGCCTTATGCGATGGCGTCTTAAACTCGAGGAATATGATTATAAAATAGCGTATAATAAGAGGACTATTAATAACAATGCGGATGCGTTGTTATTAATCCAGGAATCCTGCGATTAATCATCTTATGTATCTTTTCGTGTTACTTACACGAAAGAAATTCCGAAAGGTTTCTAGTAAACCACACATGTGGCCCTCGAAGTCCTGCTTTCCAGCAGTTCAGATATCGATGATGAGCGGCCTCGGAAGATATCTGGTAAAGGCAGACTACTAGATCCTCTGCCATTGACCGAAACTTTTGGTGAATCTGAGGTAATCGATACTGCAGTACCCTTTCCCTTAACATCCTTTCGTGAACCTCCTCCAACACCAACACCGCCGGTGACGCAATCGGTCATCCTCTATCCAAGTCAAACTATCTCTCCAGAAGTATCGGGACGATATAATTTAAGGGCTAGGAGGAGAATTGCCCCGATGATAGAGCCCCTATTGAGCAGGAACCCGACGAAACGATCGGGCTATCCACGATTCCTCCGGAACCTCCGCCTCCTCCTCGTGAGGAACACTCGGATAATTTTGATATTGATTCTAATTCTGAGGTAACTGATAATTCCGACGTTGACGAAAATTATTCTCTTGATTCCCGCACAGTTTCAGTGAGCCCAGACTCATTACTTAAAACCCGCGTACGAGAAGGTCGCGAATCTTTGATGAATCGAGTTGACAATCTGGTGGTGATGACGACGGTGGTGATGACACTTAATAAAAGACCTTTCGATAACGATGCGCACGAACTCCATAACGCCAAGAAGTTACCGAATATAGGTGAATTCATGCTCGGTAGAGCCCTCGTTTTTGACTCAATACATGCTAACCGTCACATTATAATATTACCTATGAAAGAGGGATCTAACATTTGTTTAGACGAAACGATTCTTAATGACAGTCTCATTTCTCTTCTTGACGTAATCACGGAATTAAATTTACGAACGATAAACATCTGGAAAATTGATAAATTAGATTTAACGCCATGAGAGACCGTACGGTCCCTATTAGAACGTATTCTGGGAGAACGCACGCTCACTATCACAGTATGTAACAGAACAGCCGTTACTCCTTCTGGAGGAGAGGATTAGCATTATTCGCGAGTATCATGAGTCACATACCGGTGGACACAAGAGTGTCACGAAAACGTGTCTTCTTGTTAAAAAACAATACATTTGGAATAACATGAAATCTCAAATTCAAGAGTTCGTAAAGCAATGCCGTATTTGCCAAGCAAGGAAACTTGTTAGAAGGAAAACTAGACAACCGATGGTACTAACAGACACACCGGGACGCGCTTTCGATAAGGTTGCGCTTGATATTGTTGGCACAGCATATGTGCGGGCAGCCAAAACGACAAATGAAATAATTAATGAATGCTGCGGCTGTAGTTTCGGCTCTAGTATCCGATAATTGTGCATAAACGGAGTATTTAGTCAGCAAATCTTGCATCGTGAGGATATGAGTATTCGCCATAGTGCTCTGAGGGGGCCAACAATATCAATAATGCTAATCCTCTCACTGATCAAGATCGTAATTTTATGAGCCTTTTCATGAAGACTATCGCGAAAAGATTTCGCATTCGACTCTTCCGTACTAGCGCTCACCATCCTCAATCTAATGGCTCACTCGAACGTTCTCATGCCGTGCTGATGCAACACTTAAAACGCTTTGTCGAGAGGGAAGTCGAATGAGATGCGTTAATTGATAGGGCTAGTTTCTCCTATAATACATCCATTATTACCGGCGAATTACCCGACCGACAGCCGTCAACCGGCAGGCCCCGTCAAGGAAGGAGCCGCCCCGCCGCGTCCCGGTTATTACGGCCAATGTGCCGGTGAAAATAAATATTAGGCGCACCACGGTAGGCTACGCAATTAATAAAACTGATAGCACTTATCTAGCGTTATATTCTGTTCTCCTTAATCCTCCTCCATATCCTATCACTAAAAAGGTATGAAGTGATGAAATGGCTCAATGGCTGGGAGAATAAAAATAAAAATAATAATAAATCTCTCTGCTAAATGAATATTTTCCAATTTGATACTAAAGTTTCATTTATTATTGAGGTATTAATCCTAATGGCGAGTTCAACCAAAACTCTTAGATTACTCAATTAAATAATTTATTGATGCACTCGTATTGAGGGAAATTTGGAGTTCTATTAAGAGAGCATTAATAAGTAACTTTAATCAAATTAAATCAAGATTTATGGGATTCCTATAGCATTGATACGCCGGTGCTAGCGTTCGATTCGAGACGCGCTAAGATTCTGATCATATCTCTGCGCCATTCTATTAAAAATTTCACTCTCTTCAAATGCCCTACCTACCGCCGCACCGGACCATTTTTCTCCTCCCACTCCGCATCCGGCAGAGACGCGGACCTCAGAATATAAAGCACTAAAATTCGCGTCTTAGCAGTGGCCACGGTGGCGCAGCTTGATAAGTCAGGACAGACGGCGATATCAGCACAACAAATCATAAACGCAAAAATAATTAAACCAAAATCGCTGATAAATCCGTGTACCAACAGAAACTCAATACATTCACGGACTACCGAAATTAAAAAAAAATTGTCCTAAATGTTCGCGTTAAACACGTTACGGCGGGCGTGCCGTAACATAATTGGTGACAGCGGTGGGATAGTAACAAAAACCGCTGCATCTTAATTCAATAATTTGGAATCGCGAAAATATTTAAAATCGTTATACCCCATATCGTAACATAATTGGTGAGAGCGGTGGGATATTACGCAAACCGCTGCATCAACGCAATAATTTATAAACGCGAAAATATTTACATTGTTACCCCCATCAGGCCGTAACAATATTAACATCTTTATAAAATATGATGCTTGATGGTAGCATCAAATGATTAAATTGCTTGTCAATTTAATTCGCGATTACTAGAGTAGTTTTAATTACGTTTATTTAGTCCGGAAAAGTAATTCAGCGCGCAGTTTGTGAAAAAGACTACAATATGATATATATGCAAGTACATATATAATTTATCAATATAATTAAAAAGGCATATAACCACGAACGCCTGATATCGATGGCTTAAAATTAATATATTTGATATAGTACAATAAATAAACGTTTCGATCTTGAATCATACCTTCTTCAGTATTAATATAATTAAACGTGATACGAATGTATTACAACATAATTTAAGTCTTAAAATTAGAGTCTTACAATTATAAGTATTTTGAGATACTACAAATATCCGTTAATACATTACTCGCAGATGTTTTTTTCCCAATTCATTGATAGATGTGACTTTTTTCACCCATTTAAACGCAAATGTTCCATACGAGTCTGATTGTCTGACAGACCTTGATACTTGTACCACAAACAATAGGTAAGCAAATTTTCTCAATATATGTCCACACAAAAGTTCCAATTTCTGTGTCGAAGATGAGATGAACTGCAATCAAGAATGTGGAAAAGCCATGCGATAATAATCAATGCTAAAAACGTTATATTCTTGAATAGAAAAACGTTATATTCTTGAATATAACGTTTTTAGTATTGATTATTATCGCATGGCTTTTCCACGTTCTTGATTGCAGTTCATCTCATCTTCGACACAGAAATTGGAACTTTTGTGTGGACATATATTGAGAAAATTTGCTTACCTATTGTTTGTGGTACAAGTATCAAGATCTGTCAGACAATCAGACTCGTATGGAACATTTGCGTTAAAATGGGTGAAAAAAATCACATCTATTAATGAATTGGGAAAAAAACATCTGCGAGTAATGTATTAACGGATATTTGTAGTATCTCAAAATACTTATAATTGTAAGACTCTAATTTTAAGACTTAAATTATGTTGTAATACATTCGTATCACGTTTAATTATATTAATACTGAAGAAGGTATGATTCAAGATCGAAACGTTTATTTATTGTACTATATCAAATATATTAATTTTAAGCCATCGATATCAGGCGTTCGTGGTTGTATGCCTTTTTAATTACATTGTTTTATATTCGTACCACGTATCTAACCTATATTGTCAATAATTTATCGGAATGTGAAAAATTTTTAACGTTTTACACATATATTATATTCGAACTTGATTCTAATTTGCCCTTCTATATTCTTGATATTATTGTTATTTAAAAGTGTCCTTTAATTTAATTGTTTATTATTTGTATTTTATTCTCCATATCTAAAAGTTCGGTTACTAATATCGTCGGCTGTACATATACTCGGATTCGGCGAAGTAGAAACAAATATCTACATACTTATGGTTACATGATATATATATATCGCACTTCAGGTTTATAAATTGGCTTTTTACGATGTCAATGAAGCCTGTCTTTAGCAGGCAAAAATGATGAGTTAAAAATCGACAAACTAATCTGTATACATACAACATGATTTAATTAACAGTTACGGATATTGTGATTATTACATTTCACTATTACCGAAACTTTGAATGGCGCGCGCGTTATTTGCTGTTTCCGGCCGGGGCCTAGCAATGGCGTTCTTCCAGTCTCATGTCTAGACTCTCATTATAGGGAGTCTATGGTGCGCCCGCCTTGCGCGCCACTCCGTGGACCTAGTCCATGGTAGAAGGATACTAGGTGAAGTAATACCGGAGTTGCGCAGTAGCAAAAAAGTAGAGGAGAAAGAGGCAACCAATAAGGAATACTCCGTACGATTCTAGTCACATGATTTTCTCGCGCTGTGAGTTCTGATCATGGTGAGAAGGTCGCCCGACCGCGGCGGACGCGGGTGCTCGATATTTAATATTATTGAGTGTTGCCGACTTCGACTGAGCAATTGATTCCTCCCCGATTCGTACTTTCGGTGTTATATAAACGTAGTCCTTTTAGATATGCCACCTTGTTGCATAAAAAATTGTACAAATCGGAGTTCCGGATCATTCATGAAAGTCCTGCTTTAGTCTTTTCGGAAAGATCCTGATGTGCGACACAAATGGCTCGAAGCTTGCGGCAAGGATTCAAATCACAACAAAAAAGATGGTAAATATTACAACTACTCGTATTATGTCGTGCCTGTCAGAAGTGTATAGTTAAATAAATGAAATACACATAATTATAGAAAGAGTGTGCGAAATCCATTTTAAAAAGGACCGCTTCGAGGAGAAGACGACACCGAAGTCAAAAAATGCAGAACCTCAGATGAAACGTTATTTAAAACCAGGATCTGTGTGCCAACCGAATCTCTGTAACGACCACGACAACGACGAAAACGATTTTTGTTCGGACAATGTAGCAATGAACCTCAAAATAAATCATTCTAGTAGGCAATGTCTTATCTTTATTGTATTATAATTTATTTTATGCATGTTACTCGCTGAGGAATTGGAAGTAATAACATTTGTATTAAGGAATATCTATTGGAATATATATTGATTTATTTACTTATTGTACATGTATTCATGTATTGCTTTATTTACTTATGGTACATGTATTCGTATAAATATGTTTCTATGATAAATGTTAATTTGATGTTTTGTACATATATCTGTCTGATATTTACAGTTGTGGTGTACCAACATATATGAAGCTTATGTCCTATGCGAAAGATGTTTCTGCGAAACACACGAAGCCTGCCTCAGAACATTTGACGAATAGCAGCAAAGCTTCCGCTTTAAAGGATCGTGACGTACCCAATGAAAGCCTAAGTTGCATTGTTCGGTATGTACTGAATGTACATTAAATTATCAAAAGTATACTATTGTCATGTTTTTGCTGTTACAACTGGTAATCTCAGCACGTCGAGCACTCAAGAACCCGTGATCGATTTTATCGGAACCGAAGATGCACATGGCAAGACTGAACGTGGTATACCAATGGAGACCTGCAGAGAAGGGTATGTAAAGAAGGGTATGAGGATAAAATGTGAGGATAAATAGTACTTCACCGTATAATGTATTAACTCAGTTAATGTGGTAATTACCACATATAATATGTTAAATATGCATAATTACCATTAATGTATTTCTCGTAATGTTATGTAATGTAATTCTCGTTACACTGTAGTGTATGTTTTTCAGGAGCCTCGACGAGCCTGTGGTTATGATGAAGCAGCAAAATTTCAATGCGCTGTTGAATTATATAACGGAATTAGAGGAAGAAAAGGAGCAGCTGTCCAAAAAATTATGCGAGAAATGCATGACTGTCGATTGCATGGTGCGAGATGTGGAAAAAAAACGTGAAAAAACGAGTCACTGACATTCTCAGTACTGTGTTCACGCCAGAACATATAAGGAAGCTTTTGAATCCGCAGATTCAGAAGATGAGATGGGACATCGATGACATACGATCCGCTATATCTCTGAGATATGTAGATTCGAGAGCATATAAGTATCTACGTGAAGTTAAAAAAATTCCGCTTCCGTGCGAATCTACGCTGACGAAATGGACTGAGATGTTCAAAATGACACCTGGTATTCTGAACGTTTTCAAAATTTTTTAAATTAAGGGCGAGACTTTAAGCACTAAACAAAAACTTACCGTGCTGACGTTTGATGAAGTGTACCTCTCTAACAAAATCGACATTGAGCGACGAGAGCAAAAGGTGTACGGTCCCCACAAAGCTGTACATGTTGTGGTGGCACAAGGATTGTTCTCCAAATGGAGACAGTCCATTTTTTATAATTATGACATGCCGATGACAAAGTCCTTGTTGCTGGAATTGATCCGAAGGTAAATATCTAGATCAGAGAAGCCCGCCCCCCTCCCCAATGACCTTGACCTTGACGTATGTTGTCAAGGTCATGATCCTGAGTGACCTTCAACAAGTTTTAGCCGTCCCTCGTTATTCGTTAAAAAGTGAACAAAAAATGTTGTGAACAAAAAAGCTATATAACACGAGAATTCCCTACTTTAAAATATGTTTGATAGTTGTGCACTGCAGAGGACGTCTGAAAAGTTGTTGAGAGTCGTGCGCCCTTGAAGCAGGGGGAGGTGAGCCTTTTAAAGCAAGGAATTCTCGTGTTATATAGCTGAACTTTTTTTGTTCATAAATTTAAAACGAAGAACGGGTGGCACCCAGTTGGACACGGCTCAATTGGACACGAACCACTCACAGCGCTTGAGACTACAAAGCTCTTATGCACCGGTCGCTGTGATTGGTGGTATCCAATCGAGACGTGGTCAATCGGGATCACCCCCACGAAGAACGAGCGATAGCTAAAACTTGTTGTAGATCACTCAGGGTTATGACCTTGACAACATATGTCAAGGTCAAGGTCATTGTGGGGGGTCCCCTGATCTGGATATTTATCGATCCGAAAACTATATGATGTAGGATATACAGTTGTTACTTGTACGTGTGACATGGAGCTATGGAATGAGCTTAACATCGGCATCGAAAAACAGAACATGTCGCAAAAAAACACAGACAACACGCAGAAGGAAGCAACAAACAAGGAAATAAATTGTTTCTTCGCGCACCCATCCAACAACTCGTTAAAGATGTTCGTCTTCGCGAACGTGCCACATCTTTTAAAATTGATCCGCAATCATTTATTGGACGATGGAGATGTTTTTGAACGAAGGAAATGTTATCTACAAAAATTTGCTCGAAAAATTGCTGCACTTCAATTTCCGCGAGCTGCGGATGACCTTCAAGCTAACTAGGATACATCTTGATGTTATCGGCTTCCAAAGGCAACGAGTGAATCTGGCGGCTCAAGTGTCCTCGCGTTGAAACACGGCTTTTCAAAAATATGGCAAAAAGGGATACTTTGACGTTGAAAATTGGCAGACAGCTTCAAGCGTCTTCCTCTTAATTAATAATTGATTTGATGTCATCAATTCGAACAGTTTATCTTGCGATCATCCAGACTTGCGGCCATACGGTTTGAATCTTGAGGAGCAAAATAAGATTCTTAATCAAACGTCGGACGTATTTCGAACCATGAAAGTGATCAAGAAGACAGTGGTGCCGTTTCAGAAGGGGATACAGATCACAAACGCATCCATGCAACAGTTGTTGCCATATCTGAAGTCAAAGTATACAAGTGCGCAGTTCTAACCACAATACATCCTAACGAGAAAACTGTGTCAAGATGTATTGGAGAACTGTTTTTCGTTTATCCGATGCAGAGGAGGAGCGAACGATTATCCGTCTCCTGTAGACTTCAGATACTGGTTAAAATGGTACATTTTGCGAAAACAGTCGGAATACGTTATTTCGACACAAAGAAATGTGCAAATCGAAGATGACCTTTAAGATAACGTCGATATTCCTCATGAATGCTTTCAGCGCGACTGGTCGAATGGCTTGGAGGACGACGATGATTTAATTTTAATTTAATTTAATTCAATTTTATTGCAAAGCTATGTGAAAAGACTACATATTAACAGAATAATAGACGTGACATATAATACAATAGAATATAGTTAACAAAACATAAATACAATAGACAGTAAGTAGCTTGCAAAATGGTTAGGCGTCAGCAGAATTGCTGTTACAATACCTACTAGTAATGAAACTATGATAAGAAGAAAACAATGCAATAAGAGTTAAATCATACACACACTTTTAAAGTGACGCACATTCATATATACGCTCACATACACGCTCATACACCCTCAACACACAAATGACATCAGTTTCGTTTGAATACTGTGAGTGACGCGATGAAACGCGAGGCAGTAGAACGGATGATGTACCGGAAGCTACGCTACTTTTTAATTCACCGAACGTGTCGAACGAGATATTAGAGGAAAGCGATGTCCACAGTGGATGTGACGAGAGCCAAGATGATGGTATACGCTTCTATGCGATTAATACCCGGACTTAATAATGAGACTGCAAGCTCTCACTTTTTCTCATTAGCATTTGAGGTTACGCATAACTTTGTCGCATAACTTCGAACCTCGATATGAAAGTGTCGATAATGTATTCCGGTGTGATGCTACGACTCATTCAATAAGTGACTGTTTAGCGAATAGGAAAAAGTTCTGAAATACAGGGCAGTTCCACATAAACATGCTAAAGACTGTTCGAACACTATCCGGTACAATTTCAGTCGACTTTACAAAATCAATAATGAAGTGGTAATTGAGCGTACTGGATCCAGGGTGTAAATATATTTATAAGTACTAATATTTCGTGCAAGACGAAGTTCCATCCTTGAGACATATGGATCTATTCTAGCCTTTTCTAGATTCCGTACGATTACTACATGCCGTTCCTTTGCATACTCCTTCCTTTGTTGATGCACCTACAAAATACGTTTGTTCAGGGAGAGTGATGAGAGTGCTATCTTCATTTACAGCAATTTATGTGTGCCGTGCTTGCCATAATACTTACGTTGGGCTCATATCTCACTATATCTCTTCTGACTTGATGAGGTCATTTCTCTGTGTAATATTGCATACTTCTTCGGACCTTATTCCATTCACCTAACCGTGTGTGCTTTCCGCATTAATAATTATTAACTAGTACTTGTTACTTTACAGACCCACGCATTATTAATTGCTTTGGCTATACAACAGAACACATTCAGTGCATGGCGTCGTTCTTATTTGCACAGTGTTAAATTTTTTCATTTATATTTATTACCTTATTTGCCTATATAAATCTCTTTTAAGATTTCAGTGTGTATATTACAATGAACATTAAAAATGCATGCTGCATGCATGTGGAATATTATTTTATTTCAACACCTCTTCACCTTCATTTCCATGCTTTTTTCCTTTTACAAGATAATTTATGTCGCGGATTACGCAGCGCATCGCTATCGAATAAAATATCCTGA
This sequence comes from Trachymyrmex cornetzi, assembly GCF_001594075.2. Lineage (NCBI taxonomy): Eukaryota > Metazoa > Arthropoda > Insecta > Hymenoptera > Formicidae > Trachymyrmex > Trachymyrmex cornetzi. Next base: position 39,386 of record NW_017296345.1, on the reverse strand, counting down.
ACTAGGAACATCAACGAAGTTTCTTCCCGATCGTGATGACTGGCTTTCCGTTATTTCAAAAGGAAACTACCTGTACCTGTCGGAAAAATTGTTGCAAATAGCGAGAATAATGGAGGTGGAATTCAACAACTTCCATAAGGATTCTTTGAGCACTGAGAACAAAATTTTTGATAAGGTCATTCGAAGAGTCAAAATTGTGCGAATCAAGATATCCCTCACGAAGTCGTCGCCTGTCTGGTTCGAACAAGGACGTACATTCACTTGTGGAAGAAAAACATTGAGGAGAAAACGAAAAAAATCATTCAAAAAGACAAAAAGTAAAAAAATTTGTAAAAATCTGTAATCTTTATGTACATTAAAGTCGTTGCACTGTTTAGAGACTTTGGGTGCGATCGAGTTGCCGCTATGAATGCTTCAAAGCATTTAGTAATTGTTTAGTAATTGTTTTTCCACTGCCTCCACCACGCACCGTCACTCTTCTGAAGCCAACCACATCGAAGCATTTGTAGCGGCAACTCGACCGCACCCATTATCATATGTAAATTAATACAAAGTAAGTTAATTATATAGTATATAGAGATCTTGTATAGTATACTTGTATAGTATACTTATAGTATATTAATATACTTGTTAATTAATATAAATAAAACGATTGTTATTTCATAGTTGTTGAAATTCATTTTTAAAATTTTCTGTGTCAAATATCTCTTTCTATGTTAAATATCTCTTTTAAGCGTTCAAAATAGCGCGCAATCCCAGGACAAATTGCTATTAGTCGCTTTTTTCCCCCCTCCCACTACGTGCGCATTACTTCACTTAGTATCCTTCCGCGCGCCGTCCTCACGCCATCTCATTGTATTTTGTTCGTTCGTGGAGACAACAGTGTGTTTCCTTTCCGAAAAATTTTTCCAGGGATGGAAAGTTACTTTATAAAAGTAATTAATTACAGTTACAAGTTATTGACTCTGAAAAGTAATTTGTTACAGTTACAGTTACTGAAAAAGTAACTTTAAGTTACTTTTAAGTTACTTTTTTCATCGGAATTTTTACTAGTAGTATCGATACCATTAGGGCTGTATTCACAAACGTTATACAACTCGGCCTTCATGTATCGTTTTACCCTTGTTTTTCACTTAATATTAAACAAGAATTAATTACACACGAATTTATTAAACAAGAATTAATTAAACAAGAATTAATAACACACATATGAATATAAATATGAATATGAAATAGCACACATATACAATGTTTTTTGTAAAAAAAATTCTTTTCATATTCGGCTAAAAGTTGCAAATAAATTCCAGCACTAATCCAAAATGGTGTACAACCGTTCAAGCGGAGCGCTCTTACATTTGACGGATTCCATTAGATCCCAAAATATAGATCAAACAGGTACAATAGTTCATTGAATGTTTTAATTAAATTTCTTTCTTCCGATTAATCAAATGTTTCGAAGTATTTGTAGCGCCAAGTAGACACTACCGCATACTAAATTGACAAATAAGTTTAAAATATACAAAATAACTATGAAAGTAACTATTAAATTAGTTACTAGTTACTTAAAAGATGTAACTAAGTTAAGTTATAGTTACAGATGGAAAGAAAGTAACGAAGTTAAGTTACAGTTACTGAAAAAAAGTAACTCTAACTGTAACTTCGTTACAAGTAACGAGTTACTTCCCGTCCCTGAATTTTTCATATAATTTCGAAAGCGTTACATAAGTGTACACTTGTTAGACGCTCGTGGAATCAAGAGGCGTTTCATATTTACCGTCAGAAGTAGAAAATACGCGAATTCTTACTCGCATGAGTGATTGCAAGATCGATCGCGGGATATAGATTCTCGTCATACCCGCTCCTCGAGAGATCGATGCTCACCAAGAGATCCGTCGATCATGGTCTTAAGGATGTTCCTGATCATGCTCGCAAGGATTCGCTCGAGCCACCTGCAGCAATCGACGTTCCTCTTGAGGTTAGGTCGTCGGTAAAAGGAATGTCGCAAGTATATGAGAATCCAGTGGCTCTCATATTCGGAGTAGAGTGAGCACGGCTCTTCCTCCCGCCAATACGAGCGCATGGCACCGAAAAACCGATAGTCGCATGTAGCGACCTGGGCGTCGTACCAAGTATGTCCTCTTGCCGACCAAATTCTTTACCACATTAGCAGTCGAGTAGGGTAGAGCGGGGATGATCCCGATTGATCACGGCTCGATTGGACACCACCAATCACAGCGACCAGGTGCCTAGGAGCTTTGTAGTCTCAAGCGCTGTGAGTGGCTCATGTCCAATTGAGCCGTGTCCAACTGGGTGCCACCCGGTAGAGCGTGGTTCCTCCTCCCGCAGAGCGGAAACCGGCACCCTTCGGAGATGGAAACTAGCAGCAGTCGAGTAGAGTGGGCGCGGCCTTTCCTCCCGCCAAGGGAGGCAAATTTCGGCAAATTGAGGATGTAACCGACGATTCCTTTGCAGCCAAATACCTGTTGTTTTCTCAGTCATCTGTGCAGCACTTTCTGTGGACCGAGGTAATGACCCCTCACCTGCTGAGCGCCTAGCGGTCGAGTTAAACATGGCTCCTCCTGTAATGGTATCAAGCGTTCGGATTTTTTTAAATTCAAGTTTATCCTTGGATACCCAGGTGCTAACCTCCAATCTCTTCCGAGGTTTTCAACCATTCGCGACATCCTTTGTAATTCCTGTACCAGATTCCATTCGGAAGAATAAGAGACCCGGTTAGACGATGATGCCCTTTTTAAACTGTGATCTAAATAGGGAGCTAGTGGATATTACCGGGTGGCACCCAGTTGGACACGAGCCACTCACAGCGCTTGAGACTACAAAGCTCCTAAGCACCGGTCGCTGTGATTGATGGTGTCCAATCGAGACATGGTCAATCGGGATCACCCCGATATTACCTATCATGGTCCAGGAACCAATGCTGACATTAAATAAAGGTGTTCGATAGCGTTTACCTAATATTGTACACTGACCGAAAGGGAGGGACGAGACACACACTCGTCTTGAACACACTGTATTTGCAAGGCAAACAAATAGTATATCACACAAATCATTCATGCATAACATACAAAATATGCAACACGCTTTGGTTTCTTATAATCAGTAAATTAATTAATGAGATGAATCGATTGATAATAACTGAGTAAAGTCAGATCGAGGAATTCCACTATGAAGTTGTAATGATATTGAATTTGTCAGTTTCGTATCACTAAGTTAATTGAATAAAAAATATGCATTTGACAAGGCAAATAAAAGGCATAACATTGAACTCATAGGACTTTTAACGTAATAAGAACATTTTGTAGTTTGTTGTCAAGGTTTTAATCCGTTTAGTTGATATTCACTTAAGGCGTAATAGAAAACGATAGAGATTGATAGATCAATCTCGATGTGCCTCGTTTCGTCGAGCTGACTCATAGGTTTCAATCATACGTATGAAGCGTGATTTTACAATATATATGATAGAACTTAAACAATAAACTTGAGTCTCTTAAATATAATAGGATTTCGAACACTAAATTAACTTATTGACTGTGATCATCCCAATAGCAAAAAGAAGAAAGGAAAACGACTGGTTAAAATATTACGATACTCTCAAACGAATCATTCGTCACATATTAATAAAATTGCAATTATCTGGTTATCATTGGCGTTTTGCTTAACGCGAGAAACCTCCAGGGTCGATCCTTCTCTTAGCTTCGGATGACTTGGTGTTGCGGACGAGATGGCTGCTACATATCGGTGTTGTCCGACAATTCTGCGTCGAATGCGTCCTCTCGATCCATCAACTGCGATGTTTTTACTGAAGTACCTCGTTGAAGTAATAATGGCTGCGTTTGCTTCTGTCGCTCGTCGATTGGTGGATTGCACAGGTGATCAGCAGGAATCCACCGTAGACTTCTGCGTTATCTCGTTATCTCCTAGTAGCAGGTCATCCACTGACGTTACGGACAACAGCGTCCAAGCTGTGTCTCGTCCTTCGAAACTATATAAGCAACTTTCCGTGGGAAGAAATAATTTTGCAACTTTCCATGACTTGAGTAAGTCACCCTTAAAATAAAGAAAAGCACATTCACACTTTCGTTCAATCTTACAAGTAATGAGAATTCTCAATCCCGATATAATACGCAACGTAAAGTTGGTATGTCCCGCAGCCGGCACCGAAAGTACGTCAACACTTACGTACAAATGCGGGTCCGCAACAATGGCGGAACCTGCGATGCGAATCGAGATTCCACGGGCGCCGATTGACACCTATGCCAGATCGGCTCGAACCAAAGACCCGTGGATGTATCTAGCCTCCTCGGTCGCAGACTATAGAGGGACGTCTCCTCGTCGAGAATAGCTTTCCCAGCAATGTGTCACACAAACTTTCACACAAGCACACTCGATCGACCATTCCACTTGGTAGCTACCCGAATAATCACCGATCAAGAAGAAAAGCACACGCGCATGCGTACATTGTAAAGAGGGGTATCAAAACGCAGCGCCGCCTCGATTGCCAGTCGTCGCGACGAGAGTACTGCACGTTAGCGCCCGATCCGCGTTCCTATGGTTACGCGGACATACATGGCTGTGCGGGAGTTTTAAAATTGCATCAATCCGTAACAAAAGGTGAACGTTGTGCTTGATTCTTCAGATAAGAAATCTTGATCTTAAAAGAGCAATTGCTCCACAAGAGCCATCCGAGAACCAATTCCTCTCTCACGGTTCTTCCTTATTGAGAATTATTCAATAAAAAAACGACTCATCTTGGGTGTATGTCTTGAAAGGCATCTATAGATTCTTTCTATATTAATAGCAAATTCGTCAGACTGCACTATTGCGAACTTTTTCAGTACCATGCATTCGGCTTGTGCGTACTGTATCAGTGCGTTAAGATTGCCGCGTTCAGCAAATGGAAACTAGCTCAGTGTAGTACTGAATTAATATTCGGACCAACCGAATGAACTGAAGGAGTTCAAGAAATGTTGCACTAACGTTTCTAACAGTGCAATTTGGCATAGCACCAAAGTGATTCTACACTCGCACCATGTCAGAGCAGCACTAGAGCAGAGTCGGTGTATGCATGCTGAATTCGCCATAAGTCAAACTGGCAGACGGCCGTCAATGCTTTCGTACACTCAATGCTCTTGGGGTCTCGAATAGACACTCTTATCGGGGCCTCGGTGTTCTAATGATATGCTCGCACGAACTGCTCGAGGTCCACTGCTACACAAATGTTGGCTGAGCTGAGCGAAATGTTAGACTATGCCGTTGTCAATTTAGTAAATTTTTCAGGACGAAGCTGATTTTGCTGTACGCCTATTCCGGAATTTATTAAGTTGTGAACTGAGAACGATCAGGTGGTTGTATCTCAAACAGATGTATTGGTACACCAACTATCTAAATGGGAAGCTTACTGTTACGTTATCACGAATTCTATCTCATGTTCAAACTAGCAATTCTCGTCCGATCTATAATCAAGCGACGTTGGCAAGGTTAGTGCTTGGAGGGATAATTGTTTGGAAACATCGTGTGAAGCTGACATGCAAATTATCGCATTATCGACAGGGTTTGCTAGCTATCTCCAAGAGTGATGGCATCCCAGCACTTATAAAGCTACTGAGTTCCCCAGTAGAGTCCGTTCTCTTTTACGCAATAATACGACATTAAAAAACTTATTGCCAAAAAGGTTCTAAGATGGTCATGCGCTTTGTCAATGATTCACAAATAATGGTCGTTTTCATTTGAATGGATCCACAAAGGTAGCGCTTTCGAGCATCCACTATCCCAATCGATTCCCCCTTTTCAGTATGCTTGCAGTACGGTTTCTTCAGAGCATTTATGAGAGACAAAATCGCTTAGCTTGGTTAAGAGTAATGAGTCTGATCGGCGATCATGAAGATCCCCGTTCAGCTCAAACAGGATCTTGAATAACGTAGGTCTGCCCCGATTCTAATCAAGTCATCAGGATTAAAAGAAGCAATTTCGGTCGAGAACTTGTTTCAGATACTTCTTTGAACGGTTAGAGCACGTCTCAAGGAAAGAGATGTAGGGGAGAGTTAGCTAAGTCGTATCGACGGTTAAATCGTTCCTCCATTGTATTTTCTAAACGAAACATTTTTTTTTTAAGATAATGATACTGATGTGACGCTGGTAATATGGGTTAAGAACTATCATTTTCATTTTGTCTTTGAGTTGTCTGTTTACGAGTGACATTCAAAATTGATTTCGTTCGGTGTCTGATCTAAGTTTTGGTACAATTTACCTAAGGTGTTATCAGAACAAGGTGGGTAATTGAATCAGGAGACGCGGTAGTGGCGCCGGCCATGTTCAAAAAGAGACACTATCAGGAGACGCGGTAGTGGCGCCGGCCATGTTCAAAAAGAGACACTACAAGTCTCTTATCCTGTACCACCAAAGTCCATTTTTGGAGATTGCATAACTAATAAAATATAAAAAATTTTGAATCGGACGTAA